>NC_042616.1:462962794-463254501 GCF_901001135.1 Rhinatrema bivittatum
TTTCACGATATTTTACCCCCCCAAACGGCAACAATACGATTCCCTCCCCCTCCCAGCCGAAATCGATCGTTAAGACGATCGAGGACACGATTCACATCTCTAACGGCAAGGTTCTAGATGTCTCTTTTTTTTTTTTTTTTTTGCAGGAGTTTGTGTTAATTCACAAAATATTTAGCAGTGGAGGGATATTTTTTGCTGAGGTGACACCAGAATTTGAATATTTTTTTTCATGTTGGTTGCAACAAGAATTGTCCTAGTTCTGCTCTGCACCTGTTCTGATAATTAATTAATTTTATCATAGTTATGATTATTTCTGGCTTTCTGCAATGAGGATTCATGAAAGAATACATTGATTTTTGTTTTAGTACATTGTTGATTGGATCTGTTGTTTTCTTTGCTTTTTACATGATATATGTGTGCATTTATAAAATGCAATAAATATAAAATAAATTAATACAGATTAATAAGGAATTTTTAATGCTGGTAAATGCTTGAAATAATTGAGGTAAAAAGTTTTAAAGTTTCACTCATGCATGATACATCATGGCTGTTGCAAACTACTTAGAAAGCCATTGTGGGTGCAGTATATGGCATTATTTATCAATAAGAATACAACTAGTAGGTCTCAGACCTGCATGCCTACAGCCCACCTATTTTAACCTTGTGCCCACCCAAAAAATGAGTTCTGGCTACCCCACTGCTCTGGAGTACTGAAGTGCTGAATAAATGTTTCTATAGTGTGAAGGTACAAGGCCAGAACCTCTCTGGCATTGAGTGGCTGTTCTGGCATCTCTCTGATACTTGATAGTGGAATCAGAACTTCTCTGAAGCTGGTTAGTTAAGTAGAGTTTCTCCAGAGCTGGATTGCTGATTCAGGGTCTCCCTGGGACTGGATTGACAACTTGGAATGTTTCCAAGGCTTGGTTGATGACTCAGGATCTCTTCGAGGCAGGACTAAGGTTACAGGAAGTCTCGGTGGCTTGACCTCTGGCTCAGGGCATGGCAATAGCCTGGTCTATGGCTCAGGGTATCTCAATGCCAGTGCTTCTGGCACAGGGCATCTTGATAGTGGAACCACTGTCTCAGAATCTCTGGGCGACTGGACCTCTGGTTCAGAGTTACTGGAAGATTGACTGTCTGGAACAGTACCTCTCTTTGAACAGCCAGTGTCTAAAACAGTGCCTCCCTCTGGATGCTGAGCATCTGGAATAGCACCTCTTTCTGGGGGCTCAGCATCTGGAGCAGGGGCTCCCTCTGAGTGCTTGGCATCTGAACACCTCCCTCTAAGCACTCAGTATCTGTAACAACACCTCCTTTTGGGCACTCAGGATCTGGAGCAGCGTCTCCCTTTGGATGCTTGACATCTGAAACTGTACCTCCTTCTGGGTGCTTTATTTCTGAAACATCACCTCCTTCTGGGTGCTCGGCATCTGGAGCAGCGCCTCCATCTGGGATCTTGGGGTCTAGAACAGTGCCTCCCTATGAGCTCTGAGTATCTGGAACAGTGCTTCCTTTCTGATGCCAAGCACCTCCTTGTGGGCACTGAGCATCTGGACTGGCATCTCCCTTCTGGTGCTTGGCATCTGAAACAACACCTCCCCATGGGCACTGAATATCTGGAACAGTGATTACTTCTGGGTGCTCAGTGTCTAGATCAGCACATCCCTCTGGATGCTGAGTATCTGGAACAGCACCTCCTCCCTGGCACTTGGCAACTGGGACAGCGCCTCCCTATGAGGGATTAGCATCTGGAACAGCACTGCCCCTGTGAGTGCGGAGTGTCTGGAACAGCCTCTGCCTTCCTGGTGCTTGGCATTTGCAACAGTGTCTCCTTGTGGGTGCTTGACATCTGAAACAGCACCTCCCCATGGGCACTGAGTATCTGGAACAATGCTTTCTTCCTGATGCTTAGCATCAGGGCCAGCGCTTCCCTTCTGGTGCTTGGCATGTAAAACAGCACCTCTCTGTGGGCTCTGGGCATATGGGATCATGGCTCCCTGACACTAGGCACCAGGAATAATGTCTCCTTGGAACTGGAAAGGAGGGCTGGAGTCCCTAGAAAGTAAGGTTGGAGTTGGAGTGGCAGACTCCCCCCAGAGAAAGGCTGTTGCTGCAGGCTTTTTCTGGAGTGAATCATCTGGCTTGGAGTGCTCCTCCTGGAGAGAGTCAGTTGACTCTCCTGGAACAGAGGCAGAGATGGGACTGGTAGAATTTCAGATGAAATTGCAATTCTGTCAGGCTGGGAAGAGAAAAGAGAGTGTGCACCTGGCATTACGGGATTATTTCCGTTGCCTGATGACTGGAGAAAAGCCCTAACTTTTCTGGACAGCAGAACTGCAGCTCTGGTGGAAACAGAAAGCCAGAGAGGATTTGGTGCTGCAGGAGTGAAATCTATTCATTCAGGAAAGGAACGGAAGCAATGGGGCTGAGAAAGTTACAGACTGCTCACCTGGGAGATGGGTAAAACTCATTAACTGCCTGTTGCTTGCAGGTGAGGATAGCTGAAGGGCAGCCTCAATCAGCTTCTTCTGTGGCAAAACTTCTGTGTGCTGAGACAGTGATTCAAAAGCAGGATTGGTTGGGTTTTTTTTTTTCTGTCTTCAAGTTTCTGCCATCTGCTACTGAAGCAGAGAACCAGATAAACTGCTACAAATTAAGGCAGAATTTGCTTTTATAGTAGGAGACTGAGTTTAACTTGGCAATTTAAATTAGTTTGACCAACTGTGGTGTTCAAAGAGCCGTATTGTACTATGGGTGTCTGAGGTTCTGAGCTGAGCTCTTCTTTGACAGATTGCTTGCTAGCAGACATTGGGGCTTGTGGCTGGGAAGGCATTTTTGCAGAGTTGCAGCCAAGACAGGTTTCTGAAAACAAAGGATTTTTAAATTAGCATTTTTGACAAAGCTAGGTTCAAGAGTTTACAAGAGAAATGCCTAGAGAACACCTGTGGTTACGAGGTCTGGCAACCCAGACTCAAGTAATTTAGTGGTATGTCAGGGTGGCTTTCTGTGCTGTAGCTGGGGCAGGTTATGCCCTTACAGGCACATGGTTTAAGTCACTTTGGCACATTCTACTAGAGATCTTCAAAGAGGTTGTGCAAATTAGTTTCTTGGAAGCAATTTCTTTACTGACTGCATCTGTGGTTGGTTTCCGAGAACCAGGATTCATATCATCAGGTACTCAAGGTGATATTTCAGCAGCTGGTTTAGGGGCTACACAGGAAAAACAGCTCTCTGCAGAGTGATTGTTTTCTATGAGACATTGCCTATTTCTAGAAGGGAGTCTCTGAGTTTGGGAGTTTACAGGTTCTCCATACTGGTTCCAAAGGTGGGATCACATGGTGGCAATTACACATTCCTAGTAATACAAGACAATTGCCTGACTGGAGCTCCACCTAAAGGAGTTGGATTCTTTAGCCAAACTCCTGGGAGCAGATATGGCTTTTAAGGTACTTTGGTTTGAAATGGCTCTGGCTGGAAAACAGTCAAACGTAAAAAAGTTTCTTAGAGACTCACCAGACTGGCTAGAGGTCCTGCACCCACTACTGTGGACGGTAGATGGCCTCTTCATTCTGCCATGCTGTCTGGGGTCTGGGAACCCCATCTCAGGAGCTGTACAGGACCACTGGGCTGGACCAGGTTTTATGTTCTGCTTAACCAGGCCCCTCCACCACAGGTTGAGCCTTTGGGTTTGGGGGAATGGTAGGGTTTGGCTTTGGTGGCTGAACATCATGATATGAGTTTGGGAAGAGAGGACAAGGCTAGGCAAGTTTCAAAAGCTATACAAAATTGGGCAGGCTGGGTAGGCTAGACAGGCTGGACTAGGTGAGACAAGCTGGGCAAAGCAGGGCATGCACAAGTTGGAACTGAGATTAGGCACAGGCTGGCTTTTGTGGGCAGAGACAGACTGAAACTAGAGTTCTGGGTTCTGAAACAAGGGTGTAGTGGGATACTGAAATATGGCTAGATCTGGGTAGGGATGTGAATCGTTTTTCAACGATTAAAATTATCGTCCGATAATGTTTATATCGTCTTAAATCGTTATAGAACACGATACAATAGAAATTCTAACGATTTATCGTTAAAAATCGTTAAATCGTGTTAGTGCGCACTAACTCGAGTTAGTGCGCACTACCTCCCCGTTAGTGCGCACTAACTCGATTTAGTGCGCACTAACTGAAAATGATACAAATAAACACTTTCCAGGTCACTGAAGGTCAGTTAGGAATGAATATGTGTTCCTATTGGCTGGCTGCCCTCTTATCTATTGATATTACCAAGGTTACCACTGAGGTGATGGTTGGGGGGATGGGAAATGGAACTGGAAACTAACGAACACCAACAGAAAATGAAACAAAGTGTTCACACTTCCCAGGTCAGTAAAGGTCACTTAGGAATGAATATGTATGTATGTATTCCTATTGGCTGGCTGTGCTCTTATCTATTGATGTTACCAATATGGTTGGGGGGATGTGAAATGGAAACAGTTGGAAGCTTGACAAAAAAAGTAATGTAATGATCAGCACTCACGTGACTAGAACTTGTTTGTTTATTATTTTTGTTAGCAGGCACCTGAAATGCTAGTGCATGTTGAATTTGCCAATCACTGTGCATTTTAGAAAGGTGGTCCTGGCTGGAACTGTACACAGTTCAAATATATGTAATTGATTGTTGGTAAGTGTATTTTTTAAGTAGCCACACTGGCACCAGTATGTTTACTTTTCCTCCTACTTAACTCACTAGCTCAGCTTTGTAAGAAGGGCTTCTCTGCTTGTGTGTTGTTTTTGTTTGGTGTGAGGAGAGCAGAAACATCAGATCTTTATTCAATCTACTACAGTCATCTCTTACAGTGCCCTATCCCTATTAATACCAGGAGTGTTGTGATCTTCCTGCACACAGTGCCCTAACCCTGATACCAGTCTGAGACAGCTCCCTCCCTGCATTACTAGTGAGAGGCTGGCTTCACAGACAGGGGGGAGCTGCCTGACCCTCACTCCTGACTTCCCCCATGTCCCAGCTAGTGAATGGTGTGTGGGTGAGGGGGGGGGGAGGATGGTGAAGTCTGAGATAGCTCCCTCCCTGCATTACTAGTGAGAGGCTGGCTTCACAGACAGGGGGGAGCTGCCTGACCCTCACTCCTGACTTCCCCCATGTCCCAGCTAGTGAATGGTGTGTGGGTGAGGGGGGGGGGGGAGGATGGTGAAGTCTGAGACAGCTCCCTCCCTGCATTACTAGTGAGAGGCTGGCTTCACAGACAGGGGGGAGCTGCCTGACCCTCACTCCTGACTTCCCCCATGTCCCAGCTAGTGAATGGTGTGTGGGTGAGGGGGGGGGGGGAGGATGGTGAAGTCTGAGACAGCTCCCTCCCTGCATTACTAGTGAGAGGCTGGCTTCGCAGACAGGGGGGAGCTGCCTGACCCTCACTCCTGACTTCCCCCATGTCCCAGCTAGTGAATGGTGTGTGGGTGAGGGGGGGGGGAGGATGGTGAAGTCTGAGACAGCTCCCTCCCTGCATTACTAGTGAGAGGCTGGCTTCACAGACAGGGGGGAGCTGCCTGACCCTCACTCCTGACTTCCCCCATGTCCCAGCTAGTGAATGGTGTGTGGGTGAGGGGGGGGGGGGGAGGATGGTGAAGTCTGAGACAGCTCCCTCCCTGCATTACTAGTGAGAGGCTGGCTTCACAGACAGGGGGGAGCTGCCTGTCCCTCACTCCTGACTTCCCCCATGTCCCAGCTAGTGAATGGTGTGTGGGTGAGGGGGGGGGAGGTGGATGGTGAACTCTGAGACAGCTCCCTCCCTGCATTACTAGTGAGAGGCTGGCTTCACAGACAGGGGGGAGCTGCCTGACCCTCACTCCTGACTTCCCCCATGTCCCAGCTAGTGAATGGTGTGTGGGTGAGGGGGGGGGGGAGGATGGTGCAGTCTGAGACAGCTCCCTCCCTGCATTACTAGTGAGAGGCTGGCTTCGCAGACAGGGGGGAGCTGCCTGACCCTCACTCCTGACTTCCCCCATGTCCCAGCTAGTGAATGGTGTGTGGGTGAGGGGGGGGGGGAGGATGGTGAAGTCTGAGACAGCTCCCTCCCTGCATTACTAGTGAGAGGCTGGCTTCACAGGCAGGGGGGAGCTGCCTGACCCTCACTCCTGACTTCCCCCATGTCCCAGCTAGTGAATGGTGTGTGGGTGAGGGGGGGGGGAGGATGGTGAAGTCTGAGACAGCTCCCTCCCTGCATTACTAGTGAGAGGACTGGCTTCACAGACAGGGGGGAGCTGCCTGTCCCTCACTCCTGACTTCCCCCATGTCCCAGCTAGTGAATGGTGTGTGGGTGAGGGGGGGGGGGGTGGATGGTGAAGTCTGAGACAGCTCCCTCCCTGCATTACTAGTGAGAAGCTGGCTTCACAGACAGGGGGGAGCTGCCTGACCCTCACTCCTGACTTCCCCCATGTCCCAGCTAGTGAATGGTGTGTGGGTGAGGGGGGGGGGGGAGGATGGTGAAGTCTGAGACAGCTCCCTCCCTGCATTACTAGTGAGAGGCTGGCTTCACAGACAGGGGGGAGCTGCCTGACCCTCACTCCTCCGGGGTATTGTGATCTTCCTGCACACAGTGCCCTATCCCTGATACCAGGGGTGTTGTGATCTTCCTGCATGCAGTGCCCTATCCCTATTAATACCAGGAGTGTTGTGATCTTCCTGCATGCAGTGCCCTATCCCTATTAATACCAGGAGTGTTGTGATCTTCCTGCACGCAGTGCCCTATCCCTGATATCGGGATGTGTGCAAGAAGATCACAACACCCCCGGTATCAGGAATAGGGCACTGTGTGCAGGAAGATCACAACACCCCCAGTATCAGGAATAGGGCACTGTGTGCAGGAAGATCACAACACCCCTGGTATTAGGGATAGGGCACTGTGTGCAGGAAGATCACAACACTCCTGGTATTAATAGGGATAGGGCACTGTGTGCAGGAAGATCACAATACCCCTGGTATCAGGGTTAGGGCACAAGTTCTAGTCACATTGACTGATCACATTACTTGTTTTGTCAAGCTACCAACTGTTTCCATTTCCCATCCCCCATATACTGTCAGTAGGAAACTTGGTAACATGAATAAATAAGAGGGCAGCCAATAGGAATACATATTCATTCCTAAACTGACCTTAACTGACCTGAAAAGTGTCAAATTGTATCATTTTCAGTTAGTGCGCACTAACTCCCAGTTAGTGCGCACTAACTCCCGTTAGTGCGCACTAACTCGAGTTAGTGCGCACTAATCGGAAAAAACGATTTTTAACGATTTTTTAACTAAAAAATCGTGCCTAAGACGATTGTCTTGCCCTGCCACACGATTTCTATCGTTAAGACGATATGGAAAACGATTCACATCCCTAGAACTGGGTACAGATGTAGGCTGGACAGGTTACTGAGCAGGGACTGAGGATGGATAAAGATATAGACTTGTGCAAGGCAAGGCAAAGCAGGGAATGGATTCTAGGAACTGGACTGGGTAGGCTTGACCAAACCGGACAGGACTAGACAAGGCAGACAAGAACAAGACCAGACAAGAACTAGATAGGACAACACAGAACAAAGAACACTGACGCCCAAAGGCAGCAAAGCAGAAGGTCCCTAGGCCACTAGGCAAAGAGAGGCTTAGACATGAGACAAGGTACAAGGTAACAGAAGGCCTGAAGGCCACAAGACAAGGTAAGGCCTGAGTAGGCCACAGAGCAAGGTACAAGGTAACAAAAGGCCTGGAGGCTACAAGGCAAGGCCTAGATAGGGTATAAGATAAGAAGCAAGGTAATAGAAAAGCCTCAGAGGACACAAAGAAATAGAGCAAGATAAGAGTGGCCAGGTCAGAGAACCAAGGGTGGCACCATGAAGAGACATCTAGATTATGGCAAGTCTGGGTTAAATAGTGCAAGGATTGCTAAGTTAGATGATCAGTGAGTAGGTGGTTCAAATGCCTAGAAGCAGAGTTCACTGGAGGCCTCTGCTTTTGGGAAGCTGTCATTGTAGGCAGAAGCAGAGCACAATGAAGCTCCACAGCAAGCAAAACCGTGACATTGTGAGTAGGTGATCAGGAATCCAGGGGTGTCCTGTATCACAATTCCTGAAATAGGACCAGATTTGGTCAGCTTTGCAAATTGAGCTCCTGTCAGCAGCAGCATCAGGATCTTCAGGATGTGGTTCTCCATCTTTAACAGAAAACAAACTATTCTGTCCTTGGTTAGTATCCATCATTTCAGGAATAGATTCTTGATTCTGGAATCTGCTAGGATGGCAAGGTTGAAGTTGATTAATGTGGACCCATTTAAGGAGGTCTTCTCTTTCAGTTTCTTTCTTTATTTGCATAAGGTATGCAACAGATGAAACTTTTTGCACAACTAAAAATGGACCTTTCCAACTAGTTAAAAATGTACTTTCCTTCACCTTATCCTTGCAAAATTGTAATATAACACTTTGATGCTCTTTAGAGGTTGTCCTGAGATCATATTAGGCTTTTCTACCTCTGGTAGCCTCTTCCAGGTTCTTTTGAGCAATGCAAAGGTACTCTGCAAATAGGGGCGGATTTTAAAACGAGCGCGAATAGCCTACTTTTGTTTGCGCTCCAGGCGCAAACAAAAGTACGCTGGATTTTAGTAGATACGCGCGGAGCCGCGCGTATCCGCTAAAATCCTGGATCGGCGTGCGCAAGGCTATCAATTTCGTATAGCCGGCGCGCGCCGAGCCGCGCAGCCTACCCCCATTCCCTCCAAGGCCGCTCCGAAATCGGAGCGGCCTTGGAGGGAACTTTCCTTTGCCCTCCCCTCACCTTCCCCTCCCTTCCCCTACCTAACCTACCCGCCCGGCCCTGTCTAAACCCCCCCCTTACCTTTGTCGGGGGATTTACGCCTCCCGGAGGGAGGCGTAAATCCCCGTGCGTCAGCAGGCCTCCTGCGCGCCGGGACGCGACCTGGGGGCGGGTCCGGAGGGCGCGGCCACGCCCCCGGGCCGTAGCCACGCCCCCGGGCCCGCCCCCGGAACGCTCCCGACACGCCCCGAAAACGCCGCGCGGTTCGGGCCCGCCCCCCGACACGCCCCCGACACGCCCCCTCCGAAAACCCCGGGACTTACGCGAGTCCCGGGGCTCTGCGCGCGCCGGTAGGCCTATGTAAAATAGGCTTCCCGGCGCGCAGGGCCCTGCTCGCGTAAATCCGCCCGGTTTTGGGCGGATTTACGCGAGCAGGGCTCTGAAAATCCGCCCCATATCGCCTAAGATGTGCAACATATTCAAGTGCAGGTCTAGCGCTTACTAGATTAGTATCTTGCATCCTGTAAAACAAAAACTTAGTTAATTATCTCCCTGTCGTCATTTCAGATAGTGTCACTCGTACAGCGATGAGTAGTGGCTCTGATAGCCATCAGGATCTGTAACACATGAGTGACATGTAAGGCATTCAGGCCCCAGTGAAACATTAGTAGCAAAGATGTTTTTGTACCCATATAACAATGCATTTGATAAGCTTTCTCAGCCTATTCTGCCAGCTATACAGGCATTAGTAGTTTCTGAAAGCTGATTGTTTATCTGTTCCTCCAACCCAAGGAAGGGTTGATCCTGAAGAATCTCAACTCTGTTCTCCAGCTCCACTGAGATATCTGTCAGGCTTACAGCATTGACAGCTTTGTTTCTGGGGTGTGTCAGATGTGAACCTTTGGACTAGGTCTCTTTACCTGCTGAGCCTCTGCTGTCCCTTCACTCAGGTCACACTGGGTAGGTGGCCCTTTCAAGTAATATTTCCTGATTTTGAGCACATAAAGACATGTTACAGATTAAATCTTTGTTAATCAAGGTAACATTTTCATTTTACTTTGCTTTTTCTCCAGCTCCTTCACGGTGGAGCTCCAGGAGATGAGGATCAGCTGATCTCTGAAAATGATTCCTGATAGAGGCATCCTGAAGTTCAACAGAACTTTTAACCCGCCCCCTTGCCAAACCTTGGCATAAGGAATCAGATGTTTGACCCTAGCCCAAATGACTTCCCGGACTTAGTCCAAGATAAGAGACCATCTTTCCGAAGTTAATTCCCAAATAAAAATTCCTTCCCTGTGCATTGAGTACTGATTATTGGATGTTTCAGTGTCATGTTTCCTATTTGAATTGAGAGCCACACCTTTTCAGAGGTTTTAATAGACTGTTAGGGATTAGTCACACTGAGTTACCCTGTTAGCAACCTTCCCCACCTCAGAAAAATTCAGTCTTTGAAAGAGGCTGTAGATAATCAGTGTGACTTCTGAAGCGGATTTCACAAGGGGTCTCACAGGAGAACAAACCCTGCAATATAAAGGAAGTAGTGTATCTCTGCCCCATAGGCTGAAGTTCAGCTAAGACATGTTTATGCTTCTGAATAGAGTCTAAAGTTCGGATAGTAATCTTATTATGAGGTGTTTCACCTAGAGCTGTTGTAGTAATCACTTCTGATTTACCAGACTTGAGAAGATCCTGTACACTGGAAGTAGATAACTGTAAACAGGATAAATAGTCAGTCATTTCTCATCAGCAGGAGGTGAAGGGGATCTGTAGGGATGTGCAGAAGGTAAAACTTTGTTTCCATTCTTGTTCGTTTCACCAGGACCCAAATTTGTTGCATTCATTTCATGGGGGAAAACCAATTTGTTTTATTTGTTTTCAGTTTTCCCATTAAAGTCAATGGGGGAAGTATTTGCAGCCTATTTTTGGCTGCAGAATTGGGGTATTCTTATCAATTCTGATGAAACTTCTGGGGAACAATCATCAGAACGAGAAAAGAGCTCCAAGGTAGGGATGTGAATCATTTTTTGACGATTTAAAACAATCGTCAGATATATTTTAAATCGTCAAAAATCGTTAGAGGTGCGATACAATAACAATTTCCCCGATTTATCATCAAAAAATCGTAAATCGGGGGAGGGGGGAGGGCGGGAAAACCGGCACACCAAAAAAACCCTAAAACCCACCCCGAACTTTTAAAACAAATCCCCCACCCTCCCGAACCCCCCCAAAATGTTTTAAATTACCTGGGGTCCAGTGGGGGGGTCCCGGGTGATCTCCCGCTCTCTGGCCACGGCTGCGTTAAGAGAAATGGCGCCGGTGGCCCTTTGCCCTTATCATGTGACAGGGCAAAGGTAGCACCAGCGCCATTTTGGTTCCTGGCTCCCGACGTCATGCGTGCAGGAGATCGCCCCCGGACCCCCGCTGGACCCCCAGGGACTTTTGGCCAGCTTGGGGGGGCCTCCTGACCCCCACAAGACTTGCCAAAAGTCCAGCGGGGGTCCGGAAGCGACCTCCTGCACGCGGGCCGTATTGCCAATATTCAAAATGGCGCCGGTGCTACCTTTGCCCTCACTATGTCATACGGGCTTAGACTGTGGCAAAGAGGCACCAAAGTGGCATGAATAGCCCAAGGCACTTTAAAGGGGCAAAGGGGTACCAGGAGTGGCAAGAGTGTTTTAACAGAGGTGCAAAGCAGCAGCGAGAGTGTCAAAAACACACCACAGCTTCAAAAGAGAGCACCGATAACAGATGCATGAACCCTCGAAGGCAGCATGACAGGCAAAGTGGCAAGACAAGTGGCATCAACATCCTACAGCACAATGAAGGGGGAACATAGCAAGCAGAAAGACTAGCACCAACACACTGAGGAACCATGATAGTGGCAAGAATACCACAAGGAGTTGAGTGAGTTATCTGGTGTATGGCAGCAAGGCAGAGTGGCAGAAAGTTGATAGGGGCAAGACAGGCTGGCAGAGCTGAGGTAGTCAGGTCGCTGTGGTGTTGATAGGGAAAAGACAAGGAGGCAAGTCAAGATGAGGCTCAGCATGCGGCATGACTGTCAACCGGGGCGTACTGTCCACCCGACCCATCTTGAAACACGGACCAAGGAGTCTAACACGTGTGCTAGGACCTGAAACATATGATGAACTATGCCTGGGTGGGGTGGAGAATTGCTGCTGTACAGAGGGCGGGTGCAAGGGTATTAGGCACCCTAGGCAAACCTTACAGCCTGGCGCCCTACCCCCACCTCCTCATACACAATGTTAAATTATGCATTTAACATATTTTACATGAAAAGTGACATTCTGAGGTAAAATTAATATATACATTATTGTGATAATTTCATGCACTATTGTGATGCCAACAAGAAAACTTTGCATCTTGGAATTCATATGGCATCATACCTATTGTGATATATTTCTGCATGGTCCTCCTGCATCAACACAGTATATCTGCCAACACTCAAAGAATAACAACCCTACCTATGAAAAAGAATACCACAAATATTACACCAGAATCTAAAATATCAATACACCTCCTATCAGGAAAACAGAACAGGCCAAGCTAAAGCTACTAACCCTGCTACTGTACATAGTTAAGTTATCTCTTAATATATTCTGTATAAAGTTATGCAATTAAGCACGTTATATTGTATTACTATCTTGTTGTAAAACAGTTATATGTATGCAACCAGTTACTCAATTAAGCGGTTATACTGTATCATGTCATAAAAGGCTCACCTTAGACATCTTGTTATATGTAAACCGATGTGATATGTCAAATTGAATGTCTGTATAGAAAAATAAATAAATAAATACTACAGATCCCTACAGAGAATCCACATATTAAAAGAATGCTTCATCTCAGTCTTTGCATGCAGAACACAAACCCTTACCAAATACAGAATAAAGCCACATAAAGTATAAATAGAAATGTGCAGACAACTGAACTGTAAAATGCATCACGCCAGACTCTATACAGTGAAACAATGGAAAAACAAAAATTTCACCATTCCTCATGAAACAATCAATAAAATCAGGATATATAAATCATTAGTCATAATAGTAAAATCATACTAATAAAATAATTTCAAACAGCTGATGAATAGAATATCCAATAATTAGACTCATGCAAATTTTGAAAGCTTTACCAAACACCAATAAAATATTTCAAACAGCAGACACATCACATACTACCCAATAATTAAAATGGTAGTCAATCAAGAAAAATGAACTTAAAAAGCCACCTTTACTTACCCTCTCCAGCAGTTCTCCTACTCCTTTCCCTTGCAGGCCACACCAGAAGCAGCAGTAGCTGCTGAAGCTGTCCTCACTGTCCTCTTCCTTAGGGACCACAACCAGTCTCTTCTGTCTCTCACGCACACATACCAGACACACCCTCAGGACCAGTTTCTGTCTCTCGCACACCAATCATCTCCCCAACCAGTCTCTCTCTCTCTCTCTCACAAACACACACACACACCAGCCATTTCCCTGATCAGTCTTTCTCACACATACACACGTCACCTCTCTGGCCAGCCTCTCTCAATCACACAATGCTCTCGCTCTCTCTTACTTACACACAGGCTCTCTCTATTTCATTTCCACACAAGCTCTCAATCACACTCATGTTCTATCTCACTTACAAACAGGCTCAATCACACAAAAGCCCTCTCTCACAGCCACAAGCTAGCCCAAATCATACTTCATCTCTCTCTCGCACACACACATTGGCACACACAAGCACCCTCCCTGACTCACATATACACCACACACACATTTAGAAGCACCCTCCCTATCTCACATACATGAAGCACCACTCCTTTCTCACATACACACCACATACACACACACACAGAAGCACCATTCTTTTCTCACAATCATACCACATACACACACACAGAAGCACCATTCCTTTCTCAAATACACACCACACACACACACACACACAGAAGCACCATTCTTTTCTCACAATCATACCACATACACACACACACACACAGAAGCACCATTCCTTTCTCACATACACATACACAGAAGCACCCTTCCGATCTCAAATACATATACACACAAAGGCCCCCAACTGAACAGCTTGTCTCTGTTGCTGGCTGTCTGCACCGGTCTTCATTTTTCCAGCGGCGGATGGCAGTGGCCATCTTCATTTCTTCGGCCTAGTCTCGGGCTGCGCTGGTCTTCATTTCTGCAGCGGCGGCTGGCAGCAGCCATCTTATTTTCTTCGGCCTAGTCTCGGGCTGCGCCGATTTTGTTTTCTTCGGCCCCACCGGCCTGCTTTCCGTCGGTGGCTGACTGTGCCGGCCTTCATTTCTCCGACAGCGGCTAGCAGCGGCCATCTTCTTTTCTTCGGCCCCTTCAGCCTGGTCTCTTCATTTCTTCAGCCTGGTGCCCTCAATGGCCTGGAGCAGAGGAGGCCACATGATCCGCTAGTCCGGCCCACCGGGGGAAGCCCAATCCCCCAATAGGCCAATCCGCCCCTACTCTCACATGGCCTTCTATTTCTAACACACTGTGGCGTGAATCAAAAGAATGGAAATGTATGATATGTTGCATTCGTGGGGGGTTCGCCATGCGTTTCACATACCCACGAATGCAACGAATAGGGACCTATATGTTGCGGATGCGCATTCGTTCAAGACGAATGAACATCCCTAGGGATCTGGAGTTTCCCCTCTGAGAATTGCTAAGCACTTTGCTGCTCTAGGTTTTAGTGCAGGTCCGGTCACTGATAGCCACAAACAGGTCAGGTTTTCAGGATATCCACAATGACTATGCATGGGATAGATTTGCATTCAATGTAGATAGTGCATGTTGTTATCATTTTGAGGTGTTGGAGTGGATTCTTGGGTACTGCGGTGATGGTCACTCCCACGGGGAGGAACCCCATGAGGAACAACAGTACTAGACTAGACTCTATACACGCAGACACAGAGAATTTGTATTTATTATACAGCTTGATGGTACTGCCTGGGGTGGGCAGCAGTGAAGGTAACCCAGTAGAAGTAGTCCATGGGTCCTCAGCAGAGGAGACCAGTCTCACACTTGAGTAGATGATAGGCAGTGCAGGATAGCAGAGGCAGGTCCCGGATGTAGATTCCAAGTGCTGAAGCTGGAGGTGAGACAGATTGAAATAGTTAGTACTCACTGAGTAGTAAGCTGTATTGATGAAGATCCTGGCAGGCAGAAGCAGATCAGATGCAGGCACCAGAGTAGGGAGAGCAGGCCCTCGAGGAGCGAATACCCAGTTTCCCAGATAGGTACCTGAAAAAGCAGAAGGGCCCCCGAGGAGTGGGTACCCAGGTTAGCGATGAATTACCCCAAAGGACAGAGAGAGAGCTTCCTGTGGCAGCTGAGAAGTGGAAGAGCAGCTTAGACCAGAGGCAATTCAATCCTTGCTAACTCAGTTTGTTAGCAAACGAAGTGCAGGCTAAATACTAGGGGTGTGCATTTATTTCCTACGTATTTGTAATCTGCAACATATAGGGCCATATTCATTGTATTCATGGGGAAGCGAAACGTATCGTGATTCCCCACGAATACAACAAATCTTCACTGAATTATTCGGCTGTCTAAAGGAGCCAATTTAAACAACCCCCCCACCTTCCTGACCCCCCCAAGACTTACCAAAACTTCCTGGTGGTCCAGCGGGGGTCCGGGAGCCATCTGCACTCACACCCTCGGCTGCCGGTATTCAAAATGGCGCCGATAGCCTTTGACCTACTATGTCACAGGGGCTACCGGTGCCATTGGTCAGCCCCTGTCACATGGTAGGAGCAATGGATGGCCGGCGCCATCTTGTGCTCCTACCATGTGACAGGGGCTGACCAATGGCACCGGTAGCCCCTGTGACATAGTAGGTCAAAGGCTATCGGTGCCATTTTGATTACTGGCAGCCAAAGGCCCGAGTGCAGGATATGGCTCCCGGACCCCGGCTGGACCACCAGGGACTTTTGGCAAGTCTTGGGGGACCCTCCTGACCCCCACAAGACTTGCCAAATGTCCAGCAGGGGTCCAGGAGCGACCTCCTGCACTCGCGCCGTCGGCTGCCGGTATTCAAAATGGTGCCGATAGCCTTTGCCCTCACTATGTCACAGGGGCCGACAGTCGGCGCTGGCCATCCATTGCTCCTACCATGTGACAGGGGCTGACCAATGGCACCGGTAGCCCCTGTGACATAGAAGGTCAAAGGCTATCGGTGCCATTTTGAATACCGGCAGCCGAGGGTGTGAGTGCAGGAGATGGCTCCCGGACCCCCTGCTGGACCACCAGGGAGTTTTGGTAAGTCTTGTGGGGTCAGGATGGTGTGGGGTTGTACTTAATTCAATTTTAGCTGGGAAACGAATAAGAATTAACGCATGTACATATTGGGGCCCCCCTTGCCGAATGCAACGTATCTGCCCCCCGACGAATACGAATCCCGAATGCAACGTATGGCGTCCCTCTGCACATCCCTACTAAATACCAGGATGTGATCAGGATGTGATGACGTCACTCGGAGGGGATGCCCCTGAGGTTCCCGCCATGATGTGGATATAGACATGGGTGGCATGTGCACGCACACCCTAGGAGGCCCTCAGGAAATCATGGTGAACACAGTCACTGTTGCTGATCCGGGGACGCCGGGGAGAGAGCGGCATGAAGATGCGGCAGCAGCCACCCTCCCAAGGCTTGAGGAGAGAGAAGGAAGAAAGGTGAGGCACAGAGGTCAAAGTCGTCTGAGACCGACGGACGCATCACATGTAAATCTATCTCATGCAAATTCATTGTGGATATCCTGAAGACAAGGCTTATTTGAAGCTCTCGAGTCCCGGAATTGGCTTCCCTTGCTTTAGTCACTTTGGCTGAGCCTTTCTGTAAGTTTTTCACAATGAGAGCAGATTGAGCATCAATTTTTGCATTTGAACTTTGAAAGGCATATTTGATTTCCCCTAGCTCTTCTGTAAGAGGCTTTGACTCATTAGGGTTCTGTCTCTCCTTTTTCCAATTTTGGTTCTTTTTCTGGAACTGATGACCATTATTTGAACATTCTCCTTTTGAGAGTTTTCAGCTTACCCCTCAGTGCCAATCTTATTCTGGACATCAGGGCCTTTAGAGTCTGCTCTATAGACAGTCAGAATTTTGACAACACTAACGGCTTGCTATTGGCCTTGCTGTTTCTTACCCTTATCAGTACTCCTGCTCTTAGCAAAAGTCTCATAGACTTTCTGGGCATGTTCAGTTAGAAAGGAGAAAGGCTCATGCCTTTTGTTGGCTAAGAAGGTCTTAATGGAGGCTGGCAAAGTTTCAATAAATAATTCCTTAAATTCACCATCTTTCTCTTCTTTTGGTAGGTTCTCTCTGAAAGAATAATTGCATTAATCTCAATGCATACTCACAAGGACTCTCATTCCAGGCACAACTCATCCCAAATGCAGCCTATTATGCACATAAAGAATTGAGATATAGGCCATAATGCTTTTTAAGCTCTTGTTCAAAAGAGGCCAGCCTTTGGGTATTTTCTTTTCAATATATAAAATACTGCTGGCATTCTTCTGCAGTTGTCAATGGTATAAGTCCCATAATCTTGCTCTTACCTTGTACGCCTAAAGTTTGGAAAACATGATGGAGCTTTTTCATATATTGATAAATATCTCCACCGCCAGCTTTACAAAAGGGGGTAATAAGGGATCTAATCTGCTTGACCATATTTAAAATGTCAAGTTGGGAGAGCTAACCTGACAAGCAGTGCTGTGCAGTTCTGTTTCTGGAAAGAGACTCAGAATATTTCTGTACCTGTGCTCTCTCCTCCGGCAACTAGTGGCACAACTTATCAGGCTCCAGGGGGATTTCTTCCCCTCTTTTTTTTTTTTCTTCCATGACTGAATGCCCAGACTTGAATGTGGCCAGTAGCCTGGAGGGGAAGGGGCCATGCTCAGTCTTGAGTGGCGTCAAAAAGCTCAGAGTAGACTTTGGTCTAAAGTGTTCCGGTGTCTAGCGGGACATCTGAGGACTCTGGAGGACTAAACCCTTACTGAGGATTCCTCCTTCTCACTCTCAGAGAAGGAAACTCTTTTTACAAGCATTAAGTCCATCTTTTGTGGCAAGTTCTTTAAACCCAGTAATTTCCTAACCTTTCTCCAGCACGTCTTGCTGGAGAGATGCTAGCTGTGCTCTATACGCATCAATTTCTGCCTTATAACTTTCAGACACAGTCAAAGTTAATTCTGTTACTAGCGCTTTTAATAGCTGTTTTGCATTTCGTCTCAGCCTGTATTTTCGGAGGAAAGTCAAAATATTTTTGTTCCTGTTCCTTCTCTTGTGGCGGCAAGTGGTATACATTATCAAACAGTAGCTTCTCTCCCTCCCAGCTTGGCAGACTCTTTGGCAAAATGCCTAGGCCTACACTTAAATTTAGAGATTGGAAACTGGACTGGACTGGACTGTCCTGATAACTCAGAGCTGACTCCATCTCCAGAGTTATCTGCTCCATACTCAGAGTGCAAAGTCTGTTCTAAAATCTTTATTCTACCAAGCAATAATTCAACCAATTGTTCACAAAATTTCTCTTGAGCTACGTCATCTCCTGGACCTTGGCCAGTAGCATGCATACTGCATCTGTTTCTGAACCAAAGATATATCAGCTTTCTGTTCACTAATCAATCTCTCCAGTTTTATATTCTTTTTAATCAATGTCTTGATAATCTTATTATTCACTTAACAGTGATGCATCAGCAAAGCAAATTTATGTAAGATACTTTGCAAATCACATTGAAAATCCTTGAAATTCACACCTGATCTTTCAGGTGCTACAGCCTGGAATGCAATTGAGTTCATTTCCAGAACAATTATGAAAATCAAGTATAAAAATCATGAGAATAATATTTCTCTCATAAAACACCAAGCCATCTGGCAGAATTCCAAATTTAATTGGATGCTGTCCTAACTTCAAAGAAAAGAAACATTTCTTTAGCATACTGAAAACTTAGAAAGATTTATATAGCAGTGTGAAGTTACTTTCATTTTCACACAACACAGGGAAAAATTCATCCTTGAAGATTTCTCCAAGCAAATTGTCTAAAAGGCATTAATTTCAGCTTATCCAAAGCATATTGCTGAGCACTTCTTATTTCAAAGCAATGCAAAAATTACCATAAATTCTAGTATTTATTCAGCTAGACAATGTCTGAACCAATGTTTGAACCTGTTGTTTGGACAGAGCAGTTATGTGGCATAACAATTAACACCCGTGGTGTAATTAATTCTTGTTAACACTTTATCTTGGTGAAAGTCCTTCAGCTGTAGGGTGATTTGTGAGTACAGATGGTTATATGATTTAATTGATAACCTGCAAAACAAATTCAATAGTTAAGGGAGCAGAAGCTTACACCTTCTATAAGGTAGTCAATCAGTTTTATAGCAGCATAATAATTTACAAGATGTAATATGGTAATTATAGTTTTGTTTCAAGTTTCTAAATTTTACATTGCAAAGCATTGTTATGGAAAATAAGCATAAACTCATGCGTTATCTCCAAGACAATCTGCACTTGACAAATACACAATGCCAAAACTAATTAACCCAGATGAAAGATTAATTAAGCCTGTTTTTCTCACCCTTCACCATTGGCGGTTCACAATCCTGCAGAGATCCAGGACCTGTCTCACAGCATGGCACAGGGGAATCCACCAACACCACCAGCAGGAAAATGACAAATTATCACATTCTCAAGAAAAATATAACCCAGAGGTCTCACAGATATTTCTGTGAGGTATGTCAACAGAAACAGGGTAAAAAAGGATTTGGCTTGCCAATATTTCAAGGTTAAAGGAGCCGGCTATACATATACAGAGCAAGAAACTCAGTCTTAAGATTGCTAGTTCGCAGGTGTAGTTTACTGAAACAATTAAAATTTCTGCCTGTATAATAGCTGCAAAACTGTAAGTTCTGAAGAAAAATTCCCTGGGAAAGGATTCCTTGGGAAAAGATCCTAGAAACGGAAACACAGGAAATGTTCTGCTGTCTGTATTGTTCAGAGTTTTTTTCTCTTCTCAGAAATTCATTGTATATTCAGTCCACAGGATCCGAAGTGGATCTTGGTTGGATGTTGCCACTATCTATGGACGCAAGATCGATGGGCTGCTGCTGATGTCTTCTGAGTCCAGATGTATGTTGGTAATGAGGTGCATCAGCAGAAATTTGCTGAACAATACCCTCTTCGTAGCTGGATTCAGGGCTAGATACAAAATTTCCACCAAGGACATGCTTGGCAGTTTGTGTGTCCAAGGTGTACTAGCAGCACATGGGGAGGTGTAGACAGATGTCTGATGGGGAAGAACAATTACTGTTTCTTTTGATTCAAGATCTCTTGTGAAGTTTCCAAAATCATCACATAACTCAAGACTCCATCTTTGTTTTGCTCAGGCCTGCACTTTAGTTCAGTCAGTGTGCACAGCTGCATGCTCAGGTTTAATTATGCACATCCTTGTTTAGAGTGACTGGCTTCTACCCTACAGCAACTAGTATGTCAGGAATCTCAATTGTTCCTGAATGTTTTACATTATCTATGGCCCTCTCATAACTCATCCATACTTAAAAAATTATTTTTCTTTCTTGGTATATGTTGATCTGTTATTTGTCATCCAGAGCTGGTGGAAGCTTTTTGTTAGCTAAATGACAGGCCGAGCGGAGCGCACTGTTAACCTACGATTGGACACGCGTTTTGGACATGCTAGCTTTACCCCTTATTCAGTAAGGGGTAATAGCACGTCCAAAACGCGCGTCCAACCCCCCCCGAACCTATCAGTTGAGGATACATGTAAACTTTTATCAATATACTTGAAGGCGATTAAACAGGTGCTTGACCAGCTGAGACTTGTACTCAATGTTGAAAAAACTGAGATTATTTTACTTTAAACTAATGGTACTTAGAAGACTAAAACCCTTGTTAACTCAAGAACACTTTTGTAAAGTACTACAAGCACTAATATTTGCTAGCACAGACTACTGTAACACACTTTTCCTAGGATTACCATATACCACAATCAGGCCACTGCAAATACTACAGAACTCAGCTGCCAGAATACTTACTGGAAAAGGCAGGAGAGATCATGTCACCCAAACACTTGCAGATTTACACTGGCTCCCAATAGAACAAAGAGTGCAATTCAAAACACTATGCACAATTCATAAACTAATAAATGACGAAAATGCTGGCTGGCTAAACACTGCACTACGATTACATGTCCCTCAAAGGTATCTCAGGTCGGCCAATAAAGCACTGCTAACCATACCCTCAGTCAAAACAGCAAAGTTGACCCAAGTTAGAGAGAGAGCACTATCTTTGGCAGGACCATTATTATGGAACACATTACCATTTGAACTAAGACTAATGAAAGAATTAAAACTCTTCAAACAAGGCCTAAAAACTTAGCTTTTCAAAAAAGCATTTCACAGTGAAGGCGCTGAATAACAACAAATGAACACAGCTGAAAGTCACCTATATATATAAAAATAAAAATTGATTATTTTATTATTTTACTCATAATTAAATATTAAATTAAAAACAGTATACACATATATGATTATCCCAACAATCATATAAATGGTAACCCCAACCCACTTCTCAATTAGAGTATATTACTGAACTATGTAACCATAAAATATTAGCACACTATGGATAACTTATAAACCAAACCTATTTCATGCTAAATGTAAACCGTTGTGATGGTACATTACTAAACGACGGTATAGAAACATTTTTAAATAAATAAATACTTGAGAGAAAGATTTCTCCTAGAGATATAAACCAGATACTGCTCCATGATAATATTACTTTAAAATTTGCAGAATCAATTAGGGACTTAGGTTTTATAATTGATCCAGAATTTACTTTTAAAAAACATATTTTAGCAAAGGTGAGAGAAGGCTTCGCAAAACTGTTAATGCTAAGAAGGCTGAAGCCATTATTAGAAACAAATGATTTTCGCACTGTGTTGCAAGCCCTCGTATTTGGGAGTTTGGATTATTGTAACTCCCTGTTGCTGGGATTACCAGCATCTTCAATCCGTCCATTGTAGATATTGCAGAATGTGGCAGCCAGAATATTGACAGGGTTAAAGAAAAATGAACATATTACGCCCACGTTAATCAAATTACACTGGCTGCTGATTGAGTTTTGAATTAAATTTAAAGCTATGTGTATTCTGCATAAATTAATTTTCACTGACCAGGTAGATTGGCTGAATGCAGCCATAAAATTACATGTCCCACAGAGAAATTTGCGGTCAGCAAATAAGGGTTTGCTGACTTTGCCAGCTGTTCAGTCAGCGCGTCTTAATCATGTGAGAGAAAGAGCGTTATCTCTGGCGGGTCCAGGAATTTGGAATTCTCTGCCAGCGCCCCTGAGGTTAGTGTCAAATTTTAAAAAGTTCAAACGAGAGCTCAAGACTTGGTTTTTCAGTTTAGCCTTATTCGGGTTAGTCCAACATACATTTACTGTTACTGCAATTAGTCTAGATTAGAATTTCTAATGGAGAGTTTTGAAGTATGTTAAAATTTTATAATAGGGTATTGATGTCATTTTATTAGCAGATGCTTGTAGTAATTTTAGACATGTTTTATACACTGGAGGAGAATCCGGAGTGTTGTAGGACATGAATGAAACTGTTTTAGGAGCTGTTAGATTAGGTTTGAGAAATTTTATGTTACTGAATTTATTTTAAGGTATGTAATGTATGCTAGCTCTAGGTTTTCTATGTATTTTAGTCTTTAACTGTTTTTATTTGTTGTGAACCGTTTCAATGGACTCTGAGCGACGGTATAGAAAAAATGTTAAATAAATAAATAAACAAATAAATAAATAAATTATAGCGCCCGCAACATGCAAATGCATGTTGATGGCCCTATTAGGTATTCCCACAAGATTCAGAAAGCAAAATGTGCAGCCAAGCTGTGCATCACACCATATGGTGCTATCGCATGCGTTAAAGACATGTTCGCATGCGATAAGCCCTTAACGCATGCGAAAATGCCTTAGCGCATTTTGATAAATGATCCCTAAGTTAACCAGACATGCTCCTCCCCGGAATACCCCACTGCACCCACTACTTAGACGAATAATTATTTAGCTAGATAAATAGTTATCTGGCTAAGTGGCAGCCACTCAATGACTGGATCTTTAGATGCTGCCACTTAGACAGATAAGTCTGAACTTATCCAGCAAAGTGGCACTGAATATTGACCCCAAAATTGCTAGTATTTTTTTATGTACAGCCAAATGTTTTGTAAGAGCATTTAGACTGTCTGAAGTTTGTGACTCTACTTCTCACTTAGTTGAAGACATATCTCAAAATGTACCCAGGATGGGCATTTGTCAAAATACTATACACTCCATTATGAGGACAATGTTCAAAGCCATTTACTTGGATAAATAGTGATTTACTTAAGTAAACTGGCTGTCATAAATTTCCCCTTCCTGTCTCCCAAATGTGGTTGCAAGTATGACAGATGTTTCATAATGTATATAGTTGTAGCTTCATTTAAGGAGAGGACATTACCAGGTGGGTGTTATGGACAGATCAGAAAATAACATGATTAGATTGTATTTTTAAATCTATGTGAATTGGGCACAATATTTAAAGTGCATTCAGTGCTATTTAGCTGGATAAGTAAGACTTAATGCGGCTGAGTATCAGCTACTGAATATGTGCCTACATTCAGTGGCTGCCGCTTAGCAATTTAAGTCCCTTATATGGCTAACACTTACATGCACAAAACGTAGGCACGTATCGGGTGCATCAGAGTAATTCAAAGTTAGCAGCATAAGTTTACATCTAAGTTTTAGATGCCTCATAGAACAGGTCTAAACTTAGTTGGGTAGACTTATCCGTCAAAGTGCGCACATTGACGTGTATATTCAGTGGCTTTGCCATGCCACTGAATATACATCATAACTTAGCCAGATTAATAACCAGTTAGAAGTATATGGCCAGCTTTGAATATCTACCCCATTATTTTTTTAGATAAATTTTACCCACACAAAAACGAAATCATAAAAGTCTGCTGATACTTTGTATCCATAACAATTTTCCAAGAAAAAGTACATGCACACTTTTGCCTTTTAAAATTAGGTAACACAATTTGTGGAACAAAGTACCTATGGACTTTCTGAAAATTGCCCCTATTTTTCTGACCAGTGGGAGACAAAGTGACTTTGCTTAAAGTCACATGCTGAGTGGTGGATAAGGGAATTAAAATAAAGCTTGAACTATTTGTACTAACTACAATACTACATTGCCAGCTCCATAGTTAAAACTTGAAATGATAAATATTTGACTAGAAGAATATGTTTTAATGGTGGCACATGCCTGAACTTCCTAGAGATAAAATGTTTTCGTAATCCTTACTTGGCTAATCAATGCATCTTTTTATATTGATTGCCTGACTCATTGAATAATTGTGCAATTAATTGATACAATTACATTTTTTAAACAAAGTCCTGGGCATCTTAGTTTTAGGTAAAGAGAGACTGCAGAGCTATGAAGTTTATGATAAGTCAGTAAAATTTTATTTTGACATCATCATGGTCACATTTTTTATTTAGCTAGTTAATTATTAGAGGATGGCACTATTCTTTTATTTAGCATGTGATTTCATGAAATTCATCCTCTTTCTTCTCATTCAAACTATCCCTGGGATTCATCATTCTGCTATAAATATAGCAGAAAGATGAGTTGCGAAAAAAAAAGGGGCAGGGGGAGAGAGTGAGCCTGTGGCCGCATCGTGGCGGTGCGTTTTCGCCTGCCATGGTTGCGGCCACGCTGCACACTATCACCCCCATAGCACCAATGGGAAAGGTATAGTTAATTCCGGCACTGCTGCCAGTTATAATGTGTAAAACATTATCGCCCGCAGTGGTACCGGCAGCAACATTTTATTTAACCCTGCCCAAACCGCACCCTAACCCCTCCCCTTTCCCTCATTTAAATGTTAAAGTCGCGATGCGGTTGTTATCGCATGTTCGCCCTAATGCACACGATAACAGCCCATCATATTTTGATGAATGACCCTGTATATTCTTTGTCTAATGCCTACAAAATGCTATGAGAGATAGATACATGAGGGTAACCGTATATTGCGTAAGAGAAATTTTTCTGTTCAGGAAAACCAGAAGGTAGTACTAAATAACATTGCTTAAACTTAACAGATGCATTTCTTTTAGCCCTTGAGCTTTGAGACCAAGAAAAGCTACACTTTAAAAGTAGAAGGAGCCAATCCACACCTGGAAGTGCGTTTCTTGAACCTAGGCCCATTTCGAGATACAACCACCGTGCACATCAGCGTGGAAGATGTGGATGAACCCCCAGTATTTGAGGCTAGTTTTTATTTTGTGGAAGTGCCTGAAGATGTGGACATTGGAACGACCATACAGACTGTATCTGCCAAGGATCCTGATGTGACCAACAATTCAATCAGGTTACTCATGACTTTTTGTTCTTTTCTCTTTATGTGTACTCTAATTTGATTTGCTATATACATCAGATAAAACTTCTAGTGCTCTTTTTTTTTCCTTGTCTCTTTTATGTCATCTCTTTCTCGCTTACTGTTTCTCTAACCTTCTTTCTTTCTCTTTCTTTTAATCTGTTACTCTGTGAGAACACCCCAGACCCTCAACTACTACATAGTAATACCCAAATGTGTGTGCATGTGCATATTATTAATTTGCTTTGCATTTGATATCCAGCTGATTTGTAATATCCTAAACGTGGGTTACAATATAAATGATACATATTAAATAATATTCATAAAAGCATAAATAATATAAAATATAATTGAATAAATATACTGCCACCTAACTCTCCAGTAAATTTCAACCCTACTCAAATCTCATCCAACAAAAACAAACCAGCTTACTGATTTAAACTACTAAATAGAACTACTCCTACTCAGAGACCTGTGTGAATAGCCAAGTTTTCATTCCCTTAAGGACCCTTAGGTTATTCATCTCCTCATGATGTTTGGTTGGAAGGCTATTCCATAAAGTAGGAATGCTGCAGTTGAAATCTGCTCAGCTGGTAATACACATACGGGCGGATTTTCAAAGCCCTGCTCGCGTAAATCCGCCCGGATTTACGCGAGCAGGGCCTTGCGCGCCGGTGCGCCTATTTTCCATAGGCTGCCGGTGCGCGCAGAACCCCAGGACGCGTGTAGATCCCGGGGTTTTCGGAAGGGGGCGTGTCGGGGGTGGGACCCGATGACGCTGTGTTTCGGGGGCAGGGCGCGGCATTTCGGGGGCGGGACTGGGGCGTGGTCGGAGCACGGCATGCCAGCACTCCGCTGGCTCGTGTAGATTTACGTCTGCTTCTCGCAGGCGTAAATCTACGGAGAAAGGTAAGGGGAGGTTTTAGATAGGGCCGGGGGGGTGGGTTAGGTAGAGGAAGGGAGGGGAAGGTGAGGGGAGGGCGAAAGAGAGTTTCCTCCGAGGCCGCTCCGATTTCGGAGCGGCCTCGGAGGGAACGGAGACAGGCTGCGCGGCTCGACGCGCGCCGGCTGCCCAAAATCGGCAGCCTTGCGCGCGCCGATCCAGGATTTTAGAAGATACGCGCGCCTGGTGCGCGCCGATCCAGGATTTTAGAAGATACGCGCGCCTGGTGTGCAAACAAAAGTACGCGAACGCGCCTGGTGCGCGCCGATCCAGGATTTTAGAAGATACGCGCGCCTGGTGCGCAAACAAAAGTACGCGAACGCGCTTTTTTTTAAAAATCTACCCCATACTGTAGAAAATAAAAGAATTGAGAGCAATGACTGCTGGGAAGATCTTGGTGAATGAACCAGAACCTTACTAGCATATTTTTATACCTGCTAAATATCTGGTGTAAGTGATATTAAATGTGTTTATTGTGTAGTACCGACAAGGTGCGGAATCTGGTTGGACTGGGGGGAGTTGAGGCTGAAAAACCGGGAGGGTATCTATGAATTGGAGAAGGACTAGGCAAACAGGTGGACTAATTGGTGAACTGGTTAATTTCCTTGACACACTCATGTTTTAAGATTGGCTGATATACACGTTTAAATTGGGACTTAGGCGAGTAAATCCTAGTTTACTTTTATGTGTAAAATATATGCACATATATATTTAAAATAGGTGGGTAAAGTACAAGTGTTGAATCCATTGATATATGAGTTTTGCATTGCATGTATTTATGGGTAAGTCTATGTTGCACATATGTTGCATGGTAAAATTAGATGTATTTTGTTAAATGTATACATATGGTATGTGTGTATTATAAAATGCTATAGCAAATATGCACGCAGCATATACACACATATATGCCACCATATATTGTTTGAAATGTATCCTCCAAATGATCAATGAATCAAAATTGTAGTAAATTGGTTCTCATTTATCCCAGTGAAACCAGGAACAAAGAAACACTTTTGTAATAAACTATGGTTAATAGAATCAAATGCAGCCAATATATACAACAAACAAACTAAGGAAATTAACACCTTTAACAGCTGAAGATGCATCCCGTCATATAATAGGGATGTGTATATATTTGAAATAAATGGGCGAAACATATCAAATGAGCCTATATTCATTTCAAAACAAATAGGGCAGAGCTTCCTAAACCTGTCCCGGGGACCCCAGAGCCAGTCAGGTTTTCAACAGATCCATAAGGATTATGCATGAGATAAATTTGCATATGATGGAGGCTCTGTATATGCAAATTTATCTCATACATATTCATTGTGGATATTCTGAAAACCCTACTAGCTGTGGGGTACCCTGGACAGGTTTGGGAAGCCCTGAAAAAGGGGGTCCCATAAATAAATATTCTACATCCCTTTCATTTATGTTTCTCATTCATTTCAATGACCCATTGAAGCATTTGGCTGTGTACTGCTTAGAAAACAAATAACTGGTAACTGTAGCAACCATCTCTTATCTGAGTGACTTCACTGTATTGTCAGATCCTTCTGAGAGCCAAAGCAGGATAATTTGGAAAAGAGACTGATCTGAGGACAAATCACAGTGCATCATATTTTTAACTAGCCTATAGCTGCTATCTAGATCAAGTAACATTAAAGTCCTCTAACTGTTAAGTCTGAGCATATGCAAGAGTCAATCTGTATTTCCTCTCTAGATCTTTGCAGAGAAGGATTTGCTAGAGAAGCTCTCTGAGAGTTTTAAAAAGCTTAACTTTTGGATTTGGCATTGGAAAGGGGATGCTTCTAATCATGTCTGTGCTGTAGTGGTCTCACTCATTCTGACAGGAAGAGAGGCAGTGTACTGCTGATTTTAAATGTTCTTTTCAATGCAGGAGGATCAAGGTGAGAGAGTGTAGAGATTTTAGTTGCAGCAGTGTTAGTGATTTTTTTTATTTCTGAACAGTGAGGTGTGCACAGCACACTCAGGGAAAAAATAATCTTACCAGGCTGCCAGTCTTTTTTGTCTTTTAGTGTTTATCAGTTTTTTTGTGTGTGTGGAGTTAGCCAGCACTACTGCACACAGCACAGCATACTTATACTGGATATCTATTAAATCTTTTAAACTCTCCTCCACTATTAACAGAGCCTTTTCTCTTGCCGGCCCCACCATATGGAACTCACTGCCCCATGATATCCGCATAGAGACCTATACCCCCACTTTCAAAAAGAAACTTAAAACATGGCTCTTTCAGCAAGCCTACTCCATCTCACCCCCTATTACATAAAACCCCCCTATGAATGTTATACTGATATCTTGGTATGAACGCCTTTATGTCTGATGATTTTGTACTTTGCACTTTCATGTATATAGTTATAGTTATATTCCATAGCATCTACCCATTGATGCCTGTTATATGTAAGGACTCCTCCCAAAAATGTATTTATATGTTGCCTAGTTCATCATATTATATTATGTTATCTGTTATATGTTATATGTACGGGCACTGCCCAATGGTTTTTTTGTTCACTGTGAACTGATACGATGTGCGAACGGATATCGGTATAAAAGAAATGTTAAATAAATAAATAAAATAAATATGTGTCTGTGCGTGTGAGTGACACAGTTTTCCATGCAATGAGTGCTACTATAAGTGAGGGTACTGTTCCAGTATCAATACATTGTTTTGTAATTTCCAAACCCCCAGTAGGCAGTACACTTCAGCAAATTCTGTCATTTCAGGAAAACAGAGAGGAGGGGATATTTGCAGGGCTGGCAGCCTTAGCAGGGACAGCAATCAAAAAAAAAAAAAAGGCAATCCAGCACTTAAATTAAAGATAGACTTTTTTAGGTCCAGAATGGCAGGAGTGAACGGTAGCTCAATACAGAAGAAATTGAAATTTGGAGAACATGTGCCACCACTGCCTGCTCTTCTCCCTCTTATTTTGGAGCAGAGAGAAAAGGTGGGAGAACCATCAAATACTGGCATTATCAGACCAGGGGTAGCAGAAGTGCAATGCCAGAAACCAGCTGTGCACTTATCTTTTGTCCATGCCTATGAGGCAGAGAAGGCAGTATTTGCACAACTAATTCAGAGAGAGAATCTTGTCTGGGATTCTCTGAATCATAAGATATTGAAAAGTGTGTAGCCAAAGAGAATTTGGGACGTTTAGTCAGTAGCATCTTAGTTTCCAGTTAAGTGATGGGGAGAGAGATGATACTGATGATGTTGAGAACAGCTTCCAGGAAAAGGAGGCATCATAGGTAGAGAGCACGAACAATGCCCCTGGCATTTTTCCTCAGGTTTCACCATCTACTTCAGTGCCAGTGCCAGCATCAGCCTCCAAGGATGTAGAGAAGGGATCATGGAAGAATTATTTGATCTGGAGACATTTTAAAGAAAGGGAGGACCTATATTTTGCTTAGGGTTTTCACTATAGGAAGGATATCAGTCAAGGGAAGCAAGTGGAATATCAGACAAATGCTGGTATGCAGCACTCACTAGCATTGGCATCAGGGGAGGATAACAATACTTTCCTGGGGACGTCTTCTATCACACCAAGTAAAAGCCAGTGGAAACGGATTTGAAAGGGGAAAACTCTTCCCCAAGCTGATGTCATGTCCCATTCTACCAGTCAGAAGGCAGGCCAGTAATCCCCATCCATGTATCCAAAGTGGAAACCCACCATCATAGAGCACTGACCCAAGGTAAGGGGCAGGTAGCATGTAAAATAGTAACAAATAGCATTGGAAAAATGATTTTCCTTGATGACTAGCCCCTGCAGGTAGTGGAAAACAGGGGTTTAAGCATCTGCTGCATGTTTTAGCTCCAAATTACAAAGTTCCTTCCAGAACTACATTTAGTAGGAAGGCCATCCTGAACAAACAGTACCATAGTTGCATGCTGGCTAAGGCAAAGGGGAGTAGCATGTGTTTCACCAGAGATATCTGGAACAGCACAAATGCTATGCATTCTTACTGTTCTCTGATGGCACTCTGGCCGAGGCAGCGACTGGTAGCAGCTGTAGTAGGGTGGAGCATCAGAGTGCAGGTTGGCTTTGCTGAAAAACTAGTTGATGTATAACTCCCTTACCTCTTGCAATATTCTATCAGCACAAGAAAAAAAGGGTTGGTATCTGGACTGGAGAGGTTTCTTTGTGAAAGACTGTGGTGCAGGAAAATAGCAGGGCATTTCCATAGAAATGTGAAGGCAGGAGAAGCAAGAAGAATTCAGGATACCTCAGAAATATCTGATTCAAGATGTTGGCACCCACTAGAATTCCACCTATATGATGCTGTAAAAGTTAGTGGAGCATTAGATACACCTTTATGAAGTTAACAAGTAGCACATTTAAAACAAATCGGAAAAAAATATTTTTCACTCAATGCACAATTAAGCTCTGGAATTTGTTTCCAGAGAATGTGGTTTGGGCAGTTAGTGTAGCTGGGTTTAAAAAAGGTTTGGATAAGTTCTTGGAGAAGTCCATTACCTGCTATTAATCAAGTTGACTTAGGGAATAGCCACTGCTATTACTGGCATCAGTAGCATGAGATCAACTTAATGTTTGGGTTTGTGCCAGATACTTGTAATCTGGATTGGCCACTGTCAGAAACAGGATGCTGGACTTGATGGACCGTTGATCTGACCCAGTATGGCAACTTCTTAAGTTCTTATCTGTCTCTGGAAACAGAAATAGGTGTACATTGCCCAATGGAGCATCATGATTCGTTAGTGATGAAGCAGTTGATACAAATCCTTAAGCCCTTCAAGGATACCATAGAGGATATGAGTTTCAGAAATTCCACTCTGAGTGGGCTCATCCCAATAGTAAATATTCAGGAGGGCTTCCATGATCAAGAGGGTACGGAAGCAAAGGTTTTGCAATTTCTGGACTCCTTGCTTCAGCAGATGCAAGACAGACTGAAACCTCTCACACAAAATAGTACATACATGGTTACTAGAATGTGTGATCTGTATGTGAAAGGGAGTCTCTTCCTCCAATCTCAGCATCTCACATTCATGCAGGAGATGCTGGTAGCTAAGAAGTCTGGACAGGAGCACCAGAGGCAGTGACACAGTGAGGATGTAGCACAGAAAAGAGTGGCCACCTCAGCTAGTTGTGCAGGCAGGAGCAGAACCCTTTTAAATCCTATTTCTTCCCCATCTCAATACACCAAAGCCACACTGGCCACAAAAACCCATCTCTCTTGATGCAGGCCACAGCTAAAGCAGTGGCAAGAAGGACACTCACCCTACCCTAGCAAAAGAGACTCCAGCACAGATTTCTGTGACATGCTATCTCGCAGAGCCCATCAAGGCCATGGACACAAATGCACTGGAATATTGTCTCCACATGTCGGCAGTCTATGCAGAGCTAGCCAAGGTGGCTCAACACTATCTTTACTAACCACCAAACAGTATGCCAGTGAACATGTCTTCTCAATGACAAGGGGCATCGTGAGTCATCATCTGTCAAGGCTGGCACCAGAGTTGATGGAAAAACTGGTCTTTTTTTAAATCAATCTGCCTTTTCTTGGGTTTCCAGAATCTCCAAGCAAGGAACAAGATAAGTGGAAAAAAAATCTTGAAGGCCTTGCTGTGTCTCTGCCTACCTGCAATGACCCTGGTGTGGCACCTTAGCAGTCTTGCTACTGCTCTGCCTATCCTTCCATGCCTTTGATAAAGCACCTTAGGGATCTTTCTGCAACTGCTCTGCCTAGGTGCCTTGCTCCTGATATACCACCTTGTGTGTCATGTTGTTTCGATGCCTTTGTGGCACTGTTATTTTGTATCAGTTTGGGGGGTTTGATGTTGTTTGCTGTTTAAATTTCAGCCTAGTTCTCCATCTCTTTTTCTTTGTTGGTTATACTAGAATAATTTGTTCCCAGAAAAAAAATTTAAAAAATTACAAGTTTCTCCTTTCACTCCATTTCTTTTCTTTTTCTCTATCTTACAGGTTTTTTGTACATCTCTAGGATCCTGGCCTAGTTCTCCCACTCTTCTTCTTTCTTGGTTATACTGGGATGTGTTGTCCCCAAAATCCCTCAATCAGAAGGAAGTCATGCAGGCACAAGGAAAAGATACACAGGAGAGAATTTTTACATGTTCTGAATGTGGGAAAGGTTTCAGTAGGAAGAGAGTAGGTATGTGCAGAGGAAAAAAAAATTGCTTTGGTTTATTCATTTGCTTTGTGGGCACCTCAGTTGGATTCTTTAATTTTAAAACAAAATCAATTCTTTATTTTCTTTGTTCAATCATTTGCCATTGCATTCAAGGGGGAAGCACTGTGCCTATTTTAGGCTCTAGAATTGGTATTTACTCATCAATTCTCATGAAATTTGTGGGAAAACATCAGAAGAGGGAAAAAGCTCCAAGGTACCTAGACTGTGGTAATGTGACACCAAAAGTGTCATGAATAGCCTCAAGCACTGTAAAGGGGCAAAGGGGAGCTGCAGTCATAGAAGAAGCAAAGAATCCACAAGAGTGGAAAGAATACCCCAAGGCTTCAAAAGAGAACACCAATAACAGTGGCAAGAAACCTTGAAAGCAGCATGAGAGGAAAAGTGGCACCAATATCCTAAGCACAATGAAAAGGGAATGAAGCAGAAAATGTGTCAGAACTCCCTCCCTGCCCTTCAAGACTGTTCAGCCTCCCGAAAATGACATCTAGTCCCTGGGTTCTAGTGGCCCCCTAACCCTTCCTTCCATCAAAAAAAAAAATCCCTGGTAGTCTATGGTGGCCTCCCCCCATCCTAGCCCACCAGAGATTTATTTAATGGAAGGGAGTTGGGGATGGGGGGCCACTAGATCCAGGGACTAGTTGTCATTTATGGGTGGGCAGGGGGGGGGTTCAACCCTGGGGGGGTATTTTGTCAAAGAGGTGGGGTTTGGATAGGGGGCAGGATGTTTCCACAAGATTTCTGATTTCTGTTAACTGTTTCTTAATGTGAGGCCACTTCGACAGGGAGTGAGGAGGGATATGCGGGGGTTTGCCAAGATCCCGGGGGGGGGGGGGGGGTATTGTCACTTTTGGGAAGGCTATTTTTGTGTGATATGTTCCTTTAAGCCAATGGCAGCCCAGTGTGAAGTGGAATGCCATCACACATTTTTGCCCCATTCCCCATGATAGTTTTTTTTCTCACTTAAACAACTGAGACCATGCTGGGAGTGAAAAAAAAATGTTATGGTTGATCCGCATGAGATAAAAAAGCAAGGGAAAGAAAAACTGCAAGAGGAGACAAAAGCAAACAAACCCATTTTGTCTTGCCTGCAAGTATGTGGTTTAAGCTAAGAAAGAAAAAAAATCAAATCATGCAACAGTAGAAGAAAAGCAAAACAAAACCAAAGTGAATGTAGCTGTGTGCTCTTTGCACAGCAGCTCAGAGATGAGGGCTGTTTGCTCGAGCTCCCTATTTCTCTGCTAGGCAGTCCATTTTGGCTTTTTATGGATCTCACTGCTCTTCCCCCCAGCTGCTCAAAGATTCCCCGCAGCTGCCTGGGGGGAGGGGATCTTTGAGCAGGAGGTGGGGAACCCCTCCTGAATTAATATAATATTTTTATCTTCCTCCTTTCAGCCTTTGAAATATCAACCCTGCCAATCAGGGAACAAGACCCCCCTCTGTATAACATCAAACAAGAGGTTTAAACAAATTAAAAAAAACAAAAAACCACAATGATCTGTGAGGGACTGAAAGAATGAATTCTCTTTCCCCAACTCCTTATGCTCCCAAAAGGCATGCAAGATCAGTACTGGAGACTTTATCTCTGAGAGAGAGTAAAACTTCCAGCACTATGAAAACCTACCTTAGGTCAGCACTCCTCTCTGCATCAGGGAGTAATGCTTTATGCCCTCATTTGCATAGGATTTCCGTGCGTGGGTGCTGAGCAGGATGCACAGTTTTACATACACATTTTGTGAGAGTAAAACTCCTTGTTGCATCGGCAGTAAGGTTTACGCACACAAAATGCATGCACAACCACTAATTAAACCGTGCATTCTGCTGAATTCACATTATTGTATTGGCCTGAAACAGGGTAGGAGAACCAGGCTGCTGTTGTAGAGGGGTAGAAGAAAATGAAGAATCGTGAAACAAGTAGATTGCAAGGAGAAACTTGTATTTTTTTGTCTTTTTCACATTTTTGTTGAGAAAATACCTCAGTATAACCAACAATGAAGAAAGCCAGAGTGGGAAGAACACCCCAAGGCCTCAAAAGGCCACACCAACAACAGTGGCATTAACTCTCCAAGGCTGTACAAGAGGGGCATGAATAGTTGAAGGCACCATGAAGGGGGAAACAAAGCACCAGAAGAGACAGAAATTCCTCCAAGGCAGCAAATAAGGGTGAAAGCAAATGAAAGAGTGGCATAAAGACCCCAAAGCATCATGGGAGGTGGAAAGCAGTCATCTGGAATGGGAAAAGAACACCCCAAGGCTCCAAAAAAGGGGCAAAGGACACCAACTGAATAGATAGAAAGCCATGGACAGGGAAAAGCCAGATGAAATCCCTAGAGGAGACCTGATGTCATTTCCAAAGGAGTTGGCTTTTTAGGTTTGGACTTGGTCTTCACTGAAGACTAAGATGCTGCTTAATAGAGAAGCCAAATTCTCTTTAGCCACTAGCTGTTTAATATCCTGTGTTTCAGGGAATTCAGGAGGTGATTCTTCAGGATGTGTAAGTACTGCCTCCATTACCTTAGAAGCAGTAGGCATGGAGAAGTGTGGTCCTGGTGCTTCTGGGTGCTACACGTCTGCAGCCCTTGATTTTTGTTGAGGTAAAATCCATCGAATGCTAAATATAAAATTAGACCAATAATTGCAAGAACCATAAGGGTACAGACCTGAAGAAAATGGGTAAGAAAGCATGAAATTGTTAAAGATAACATGGTAGGTAAGCCCTGTGTAAAGAAACGGAATGCTAGGGCAAGTATTGTAGGGGAAGAAGGTTTGGAAGGAACCTCGTAGCCAGACAAAGCAATGAAGGAAACAGATGAAAGTTACCAAGACTGGCTTGGACCAGCAACAGCAGCGGTGCTCGGGATTATTAAAAACTGAAATGGTAGGAGCAAAACCCGAAGCTGTAAAACCCCTAAAGAGTATCTTAAAGCTGAGATGTGGGGAGGAAGAAAGATATCAAAAGCTTGAAGAGTGGTGCAGTAGGCATGCAAAGCAATGGATGGCCAGGACAAGAGAGACAAATTCTTCAGATACCATAGCAAAAGGGTAATTGAAGGAACCTTGTAGACAACAGGAGTGGGGGATGCCTGTCCCAGTCAATGGTGCTAAGTGGTAGAGGGCTAAGGTGTGGGAGGAGGATGAAAGGTATAAAAAACCTGAGAAGTAGTGCAGCAGGTGTGCAAAGCAGTGGATGGCCAGAGCAAGAGTAAGAGTTGCCACATATCATAGGGGAAGGATTTTTAGAAGGAACCTCAGAGACAGCAGGAGTGGGGGATGCCTGGTCCAGTCAAATGCACTACGTGGGTTGACCCATGTCCATCCTTTTCTGAACAAAGCTAGAAAAGGAATACAGTTCAGAACATGGATATGGTCTCTGGTCTGCATGTTTTCTGTTCTGTCTGAATTTATTCCTTCTGAATGTCTAGCTCGGATTGCTGGCAGGATCCATAGTCACACAGAAAAACAGACTGGCAGCAGGCTTGTATGCTTCAATCTCTGGGCACTAGTGCTCACCTCACTGTCACTAGTGCCCATACGGAGACAAAAATATTCCAGCACTGCTGCTGTAACTCTTCACATTATCTCACCCCTTCCTCTGCTCTTCTCCGGTGAAGAGAACCACAAGTGCCACTGGCCATCTTTCTCTGATTGGCACATTGAGGCCTGTGCAGCAAAGAGTTCAAAAGCAGCTCACCAGTGTGAGAAATCCAACAATATTTGAATTCTCAGAGAGAGAGCTTCTCAGCACATCCTTCTCCCAGGAACACCAGACTGAGAACAGTGCTTTTCACACATGCTCAGACTTTTCAGTGGGAGAACATGAAAATTTTACTTGAACCAGAAAACAGCGATAGGCTAAACTGGAAAAATTCTTCACTGTGATTTATTGTTCCTTGCTGTGTCTGTGGTCTCCTTGCTATCATATCCTGCCCAGGCTCTGACAAAGCAGCGAGATCACACATGACTCATAGGGAAGGGCTGGTTGCTATAGTTACTTACATCTGTTCCCCTATTCATTTCTGTGACCCACACTTTGTGCCGCTTTGTCCTGTTATCAGTGCCTTAGGGTTTTTCCTGCCATCTTTTTGTGCTTTGTTCTCCCTTCATAGTATCTTAGGATGTTGATACCATAATTTGGTGCCACTTTGCCTCTCATGCTGTCTTTGAGGGTTAATGCCATTGTTGTTGGTGCCCTCTTTTGAAGCCTTGGGGGTGTTCTTTCCACTCTTGCTGTTTCTTTGCTCCTCTGATGACGCCTTGGAGAACTCTTGCCACTGCTGGTGCTCCTTTGCCAGGCTACAGTGCTCTAGACTCTTCATGCCACTTTTGGTGCCATGTTGACATAGTTTTGATGTGTTGGCATGCCTTCACCCTTCTGATGATGTCTGCCCACCCGTTTTATTAGAATCTGAGAGAAAACCCACAATTTTGGAGCCCAAAATATGCTGCAGTGCTTCCCCTTTCAAAGTGTCGTGCGGGCACACGTGCACTAATTCGTCAGCATGCGCCCAGGGATGCAACCATTTTATAACGTATATGCATATGTGCACGCATGTTATAAAATAACATGCCCGCAGGCAATTTTAAGTGGATGCACACTTGTGCGCCAATGCCTCTTCTACAGCGTAAGTAGGGGGATTTTAAAAGTCATGTGCACCAACGCCATTGCCCATTTTCCCAGCTCATTCCCAGAGGGCCCAGTTAAGGGATAATGCTCCCTTATCCCCATTAGCCCTGACCTTTAAAACCCCCGCTGATCCGCCTAGATTTTTTTGTTTTACAACTTACGTGTCATCCATAGCAGAAGTAAAGTTATGAGGCAGAGGACCCCGGCATGCGCCAGTCCATGTAAGTATTTACTTACACGTACATTTTAGGTTACAATCCCAGAACACCCAGACCATGCCCGCACCCTGCCCCCTTTTCAATTGTGCATGCAGCGGCAAGTACACGTGTATCCGAGCAGCTTTTTAAATCCACTCAGCACACGCCGGCCCAACATATTTAAGGATCCCCTAATGGGATAGCAGAAAAAGGATGAACGCGTCTGGCTTTTAAAATTCACCTTTAAATGAGTAAATTGAATAAACGAAAAAAGTGTTGTTTAAAACTAATGAGCCAAATAGAGGTGCTATACAAAATGAATGAACAAACCAATATAAACATTAGTCCTCTGCACAACCCTATCTGATTATGCAAAAAGTGCTTAGTCCTATGAACCTTTCAAAACCCCGATTGACAGGGTGAAACTCATTCACTTTATCAAGGTGGCTGCATGCTTGCTGATAAGCTGTTTTTTTTCATTAATTTTAGAGAGAAATGGAAAATTTGATATCAGATGTTAATGACCAATGTCCAGATTTTATTTCTTTAATATTGAAAAAAAAAGTCTGCCTCCTTCAGTGATTCAGGCTCAATACTCTGCGGGATGTCAAGAATGTCAATAAAGCCAGATTGCCTTTTCTTATAAATTTAGATTTAAAAGGATCAATAGAACAAGTAGTAGAGTTAAGAGCTGGCAACAGTTTACCAACCTCTAGTTGAGGCATCATATGGAAAGTATTAAACTCTAACATCAGATTATAGGGAGTAGTCACACATTTCCCTTTCTTCCCAACTGCATCATGATAATTTTTTAATTGCAGTCCCTGAGTGGTTAAATCTAACTTCATATGCAGATTTTCCTAATCAAGTTCTTTACTAGTCTTATTTGCAAAAGACAAAGCAGACAGATCAGCAGTTAAATTTTCTGCACAACCTCTCAAAGAATTCTGACCACTTAGCAATCTCTTTACTACCTGATATAATTTCCTTGGTCTGTTTACTGATAATTTTAGTTGTACAGAATAATAACTCTTTATAGCTTCCTTGAACCCATTTTTATACCTACTGATCTGCAGCCAAAGCACATTCCAATTCTACTATCACATATGTCTGTTTTTTTCACTAATATGTCTATTTACTCCTAATTTCACAAAGGTTTATTATACAACCATCGTACTGCCCCAGGCCTGTACACTAGTATTCAGAAGTCATGGCTCTTCACTGTAAAAGAGCAACTCATTATAAAATCAGACAGGCCTAGAAACAACTCATTCACTCAAATGACACTACTGTTGCTCTTTATATGATAAGTAATATTAAATGTAATTTAACAGTGTGTTCTTGTTCAAACTCAGGTAGGGCTCTTTGTTGAAGGAGAAATAAGATTACAAAACTTTATGATTCACTGCTTAGTAACACAGTGCTAATGTTATATGCTGCTGCAGCTGCTGAGATGTTTTGACTACAGTCCTATAGTAAAAGATGTAGTTTATTTGGATTTTTAGAAGCGTGTGAAAATTTTCCTCATGAGAGACTTCTAAAAAAAAAAAAACTAAAAAGTCATGGGGTATGAAGCAATGTCCTTCTATGGATTGCAAACTGGATAGAAGACAGGAAACAGAGAATAGGATTAAATTGTTTTCTCAGTGAAAAAAAGTAAACAGTGCAGTACTCAGGGATCTGTACTTGGACTGGTGCTTTTCAATATATTTATAAATGATCTGGAAAGGGATACAATGAGTGAGGTGATCAAATCTGCAGATAACACAAAATTATTCAGAGTAGTTAAATCACATGCAGATTGTGATAAATTGCAGGAGAATCTTATGAGACTGGAAGATTGGGCATCCAAATGGCCAATGAAATTTAATGTGGACAAGTGCAAGGTGATGTATATAGGGAAAAATAACCCTTGCTGTAGTTACACAATGTTGGGTTCTAGCTTAGGAGTTACCACTAGGGAAAGAGATCTAGGCATCATAGTGGATAATACATTGAAATCTTCAACTCAATGTGCCTCAAGTGGTTAAAAAAGCAAATAGAATGTAAGAAATTGTTAGGAAGGAATGGTGAATAATAAGTTGAAGTTCATAATGCCTCTGTATTGCTCCATGGTGAGACCACACCTTGAGTACTGTGTGCAATTCTGATCACCACATCTCAAAAAAGATATAGTTGCACTGGAGAAAGAACAGAGAAGGGCGACCAAAATGATAAAGGAGATGGAACGGCTTCCCTATGAAGAAAGAGGTTATGGCTATTCAGCTTTTAGAATAAACGGCTGAGGGAGGGTAATGATAGAAGTCTGTAAAATAATGACAGGATTTTAATGGGTAAATGTGAAACAGTTATTTACTCTTTCAGATAAAAGGACTAGAAGGCACCCCATAAAGTTAGCAAGTAGCACATTTAAAACAAATCAGAGTAAATTATTTTTCACCCAATGTCCAATTAAGCTCTGGAATCAATTGCCAGAGGATATGGTTAAGGGAATCAATGTAGCTGGGTTTAAAAAAGGTTTGGATAAGTTCCTGGGGGAGAAGTCTATAAACTGTTATTAATCATATTGACATAGGAAATAGCCACTGCTTATTACCGGCATCAGTAGCATGGGATCTCTTTAATGTTTGGGTACTTGCCAGGTGCTTATAATTTGAATTGGCCACTCGGTGAGACTCAGTAAGGCAGCATCTTATGTTCTTATGAATTTGATAGTTAACAGGTAGAAGAAATGGGAGAGGGGCTTAGATGTTTGCTTAGTCATAAACAATTTTAGTAGGTCAAGGATAGGAGAATACAAGCTAGGCAGACTCGGTGGGCCAGTTGGTTCTTATCTGCCATGATCTATTCTATTATTGTGTTTTCTTCTGTGAAATCTGGTATAGACTAAACCTCAGTGACTGTGGATTAGTTGACACCTTACTGAACACCAGTGATAAAAAAAAAAAAGCAGTGAACTGATTGTGCAAAATATTTGGAAAATACATAAAAGATTTTACTAAACGTCTCCTCTTTATTTTAATGCCAGTGTTGTAGAACTGATAACTGGGCAGGCAGTAACTTTACCTTTCCTTCCCAACAACACACAGAAACCACACACAAATTGACACAGTAAGCACAAAGTCACCTTTGTTCATAATGACTGTAGGAGAAAAGTGGAAACCAAAAAGTCTCATGAATTCCCATTAAAAAAAAAAAATGAAGTGTTATTTACAATATGCTATGAGTGTGGATGGAAAAATAAGATGCAAAAGGGTATTTTGTATCTAAAATTTGCAAGGTCAAAAAATTCTAAATCTTTTCTGTTTTATTTGGGCCATGAACCATGTATATACACCATAAAGCAGTGCCCCTTAAAACTGCCATAGTCTGCAGCCATCTATGAATATGCATAGAAAGTTGTACTGTAGCAAGGCATTGGCAAAATCTATAAAATCTTCAGTTTGGCACAAACCTCTTTCAATGTTTGATGCAATTTTAAAGGATTGGTTTAGTAACAAGCCTGAAACTAGCTTTAGAAGCCAATGTACTAAAGTCCACTGATATTCACAATAGCATTAATGTGTGTTAAAAATGCTGCTAATTAGTGCTTTTAACACATGTTATTTAGATATCATGAACCTCAAAGCAAAATATATGCAAAATAGACAATAAGTTGCATAGTTGTGCAAATCAGCTTATCTGTGAATGCATAATAAAATAATGAATGTTTAAACATTCAAATGTTAAATGCAGATCCATTACTGCGAGAAACTTAACTATACTTCAGGGAGGTGTAGTTAAGATGTTTTATATTAAAGTCAGAGTTAATACACTAATTTTAACATGAGAAATTTACTTCCAAACTGATTTGCATGTCATTAGGATGCACTAATAATAAGAGATAATTAATATATGTTAATGGGCCATGTTATTTCACTTTACTACATCTGCCTCTTAAACAACAAAATAGACTGTCTTCAGCTGTGGTGGAACGCATTAAAAAGCTTGTCTGATTATGATACATTCACTGATTTATTAATAATTTCAAATAGAAAATAAGTTGAAATTGCTACTGCATATTTAGAAAAGTGTTGATTCACTCATTTTAAAACTGGAAAGGCAGTTGAGATGACTAGCTATTTGGGCAAGCTGATGCATACAAATATTTGTTATCCAAAGAAGAAGCATTGGTTTCACAGGAGGCTCTATAGGGGAGAAAATGGTGTATCCTTCAAAGCAAAATGCCTGTGAGAAAGTCATGTGGGTTGCTAGATGACCAAGAGGTAAAAGAGGTGGTCAGGTAAGACAACGAATAGAAAAATGGAATTAATTTTATGGCATGGTCTTTACTAAAGAGGAATTTGGGAAGATACCTACTCTGGAAATATTCTTTGATAGTGATGATCCTGAGCAAACTAAAGCAAATCTGTGTGATAAATAAGGATGTAATAGATCAAACTGACAAACTAAAGAGTAGCAAATCACCAGGACTAAATAGTAACCATCCCAGAATCCTGAAAGAACTCAAACAAGAAATTGCAAGCCTATTACTGGTAATCTGAGTCTTATTTAAAATGGCCAAAGTACCTTTAGACTGAAGGGTGGCCAATGTAATGCCGATTTTTAGAAAAGGCTCTGGGGATGATTCGGGAAACTATAGACCAGTGAGCCTGATGTTGGTACCAAGTGAAATGGTAGAAGCTATTCTTAAAAACAAAATTACTGGCTGTATGTATGTATGTATGTATGTATTTATTTATTTATTTAACATGTTATTCTCATCATTACATTTCCATATACCTTCAAGAATTACTAGATCCTCAGGTACAGGGATGTTACCAATTCCTTCCCCCAAGATTGCCCATCTAAATAATGTAAGAGAAAGAGCTATTTCCATTGCTGGGCCCCTACTGTGGAACACCATACCACAAGAGTTAAGGATGGAAGCAGACAGTAAAATATTTAAAAAGGGCATTAAAACATGGCTATTCAAACAATCCTTCCAAGAATTATTATCCTAATGACTTTAACCTACTGATTATATAACACTGTTAATATATAGTTGATTGTATTATCTCTGCTCTTACTATACTACTTCTCTGTCTAAATTTATGATTTTAGTTTACAATTTTATTTTTATTTATATTATGAAACTATGTATTTACTTCCTTTTCCTTTTGGAAATGCAAATATTTTTAAATTAATATTTGTTAACTAATGTAAACCAATGTGATATGTTCTCATGAAACATCGGTATATAAAAATTTATAAATAAATAAATCACGATACTGTCTTTTTAAATTAGTGCTAAGTGGTTAACGAGTAATGAAATCTTTTGGATTGAAGACCACTTATTAATGGGTATGGCTCAGTATAAAGGCTACATTTGTACTCAAAACACTAGTGATTCATGTAATGCTACTAATCTCACTAGTGCACCATAACCTTTTCACAAATGAAAAATAAGTCACTGTTGCCTTCATAGAAAGAAATGTACGAGCATACTGTCATGCTAAGGAATTCAGCTGCAAAACCACTGCCTTTCTCTGTATTTTCATTTTTTGCTATTGCAAGTGCTTTTAAGTTTATCTATGGCTTGCACTATAAATTATTACTGTTACTGATCTGAATTGCCATAGGTTTAACTGAACTTTTTTATTAGCACACTGCAAATTCAGATAACTTTAGAACTAGCTTTAATAGAAATTGATCCTGAGTATAATTTCAGCCTTGTGGCTTTTTCAGCCTTATGTAAAAGCAAAACAGCCCTCTGCAACACACACGCTTTTTATTAGTTGAAGATTTCTTACCAGTTGAAGTTTAAATATTTATGTGAACTATTATCGTAAGCTAATTTTAAAAAATCAGTTTTCAAAGTATACGGTCAGTTGTACAGTAAGGAGGGAATATTTAAAGAATTGCGCGGTGGTTGTGCATGCAAAAATAGCACATACCTAAGTAAGTAGCATTTGCATGCATATATGCTGTTTTATAAACCTTGAGAATAAGGAAATAAAGGTCTATATAGGGCATTCCAGGACAGTGTTCAGAAGCACACACAAATTGCAATTTTGTAAGAGGTATTCACACATACATTACCGAACTTGTCTGAACACTTTTGTACCTATTAATTGAGTCACTCAATTGAAATCGGATTTGTCTTTTGTCTGCGATTTCTGGGTGAGGACTGGGTGAACTGGTGAAAGTTCAAGATGAAGGGTTAGGAGTGTCCAGGTGAACTGGTGAAGGTAGAGGTGAACTCATGGAGGTATTGGTGAATTGGTGATTCCAAGTTTGCGCACAAGTAATTATTTTCATAAGTGGAGTATGCACATACTTTATAAAAATACCTGCCTGGATGTTTAATTATAGGTTATTGCATGCAAATTGTTACAATTACTATGTGCATAATTTTATAAAATGGATAGAGAAAATGCTTTCTCCTGTATAGTAGTTTAGCTCAGTAGTTGCATGAGAGGTTTTGTACAAGCAGAATCCATGTAAGGGCCTTCTGAGAGCTGCCAAGTACTGGTCTATAGTATAGTATAGTATAGTATAGAAAAAGCCTTAATGGGTAATATAAAAGAATAATAAACTACAAGAAAAATGTATTCACCAAAAATGACACATGAATAATATTCTTCTAAGGGACCATCATATAACCCCCAGATTTTAGTATCTTTTAGAGCATTGGATATGCTCCATCGATAAATTTATTTAAAGCATTTCACAAAAAATTATTTTTAAAATGAATTCATTTCGACTAATGGGGAAGTAGTGCACTTTTTTAAAAATAATTTTTTGTGAAATGCTTTAAATAAATTTATCAATGGAGCATATCCAATGCTCTAAAAGATACTAAAATCTGGGGTTTATATGATGGTCCCTTAGAAGAATATTATTCATGTGTCATTTTTGGTGAATACGTTTTTCTTGTAGTTTAAGTACTGGTCTATAAGCATACTTAAATAAAACTAAAGTAGATAGAAATTTCTCTCTATTTTCAATGATTCCTGAACTAGATGTGCAGTTCAGAACAGGGTCAAGAGAAAAACATGATAGCTATAACCCACAAGGGACATGGATTTACTGCTGAAGTATCGCCTTTGCTTCAGACAAACATCACAGCAATTTTCTGATTCTTCTGGTAGGTACTCAATTGACAGAAGCAGTGATCCAGGAAGATTCTTTTATGTTGACATCACAACAGGAGCACTGATGACTGCAAGGCCCCTGGACAGAGAGAATGTTGCCTGGCACAACATCACCGTGCTAGCCATGGAGATGAGTAAGTGTGATATAGACGAACAGGGACTGCAGACACGAGCACTGCAAATGTAGCAGAAAATATTAGCTGTGCATTATTCTAGCTGAAATTACATATTCCTGTTGCTATCAGCCTCAATGCTATCATTACGTTGTACTATTATGAGCTGCGGAAGAACATAGTAAGTATTTAGGGGTAACTGTTCAAGAAGGTGCCTAAAAGCAAAAGTATGTGCATACTTTTAAGCCTACACAAACCCAGCTAATTTTGAAACATGAGGTACCCACGTACATCATGATTGAATATTGGGTTGTTAGTACAGCTAAAGGTGCACTCCCACTATAACACAGTGTAAAATAATGAAATAAAGTATGTGTAAACGGCATGCCTACCACATGCAAACTTTTTTTAAAAGAAATTTATACCCATAGGGCCGGATTTTAAAACCCCTGTGCGCGTAAATCTGGCCGGATTTACGCGCGCAGGGCACTCGCACGCTGGTGCGCCTATTTTGCATAGGCCGCCGGCGCGCGCACAGCCCCGGGACGCACGTAAGTCCCGGGGCTTCGTAAAAGGGGCGGGGAGAGGGCGTTCTGGGGGCGTGTCCAGGGTCAGGGGCGGTTCAGGGCGGGACCGGGGGCATGGCACCGGCCCGGGGGTGTGCTCGAGGCCTCCAGACTATCCCCCGGGTCGGGTGATGGCGCGCCAGCAGCCTGCTGGCGCGCGCAGAAGGTTTTGTATCCTGTCTCCACTTCTGCAGAATGTTCATTCCTTCACACCCAGATCCGAAAGACTTAAGCCAGTTAACTATTTTTACTTTAAAAATGTATCCTGAGCCCATGACTTACATAGGTTTGACCCATTCTGGGAGTAATTTTATAATATGAGGATAGCTGAATCCTGAGGAAGTGCTTTTAGCAGAAGCTGCATCGGCTGGTGAGCGTTGGTTTGCTGGGAAAGTATGCTTTAATCTCACAGAGGAATTTGTGGCTTGAACAATTTCTATGTATGTATATCTGTGAGCTGGAAAAGTAGCTTGTTAGCTTGAATTAATCCTGTTTGTAGTTTAAAGTTTAAATTTAAGTCTGAATATATATATATTTGTATGTTGGAATAATCATTTTTAGAGTTGCAGAAGTCACTTGCTTCCTCCAAGAAGGTGTGAGAGCTGATTTCTGAGCAGGAAATCCCTGGTTTTTGCTTTCCACCCACCCTCCCCATCTCTCAGCCTCTTACTCCCAGCACTGAATGGGTCATGTCTCACTGAGGCATTGCTAGAGAGGCTGTTTCAAGATTCCGTAAATGGCTGCTTCGTGGAGCAGATGTTCTAGAACCAATGAGAAGGACAGCTACTTTAGATCTAGTCCTCTGTGCAAAACAGGACCTTGAGCAAAGGTTTTCTGTGGCAGGGCAACAATGATCACGATGTAACAAAATTTGATATAATCATTGTAAGAAAAATATTAAGTAAAACTACTACTGTAGCATTCAACTTTTAAAAGAGAGACTCAGGGCTAGCCTTTGGGTAGGGCGAGCTGGGCATGGGCAGTAGGCAGTGCTGGCTGGAGATGGACACGATGCAAGAGAGACAACAAAGGCAAATCCTAGCTGCAGAGAGTCCTCCACCTTAGAGGCGTCTGTGTGCACAGGACTTTGGATAAAGTAAACTTTGATGCTCTTCATTGCTGGCACCAGTATCTCCCTTCTTTACCTGAAGCTGCACAGTCTGCTGCTGAGTTGTTTGAACTGCGTGAGTGAAGAGTGAAGTGAAGAAGCGCTGGCACTGCAGAGAAAGGAGCAGCTGCATTCGCAGCGACAGCCAGGGCACAAAAGTAGGGCCTTGTCTTCCAAATTGTTGTCAGTCTGACCACCTGCAGGCACTGTGAAACGCGGCCTGCAGGGCTAGAATTCTAACCAGCACTAACAAAAAAGATCATATCACCCCAATCCTTCGGAACTTACATTGGCTCCCCATTAAACAAAGGATACTCTATAAGGTACTCACTATCATCCACAAAGCGACGAACAATCTAGCCCCCATCACATTAAGCTCTCAACTCCAACCGCACACTTCCTCCAGACCAATCAGAAGCGCATACAGAGGAACACTGCATGCTCCGCAAATAAAATCATCACTGAGCAAACGAGCGCTATCTTCAGCAGGCCCACACCAGTGGAACACGCTTCCCCCAGATCTTAGACTAGAACCCAGTCATCAAGAATTCAAAAAAAGACTGAAGACTTTTCTCTTCCAACAAGCTTTCCCAGACGCTTTATCTTACCCTGACTGACAGACTTCCCAATTACCAGATATCCCTTAACTATGGACACTGTACACTTTTAAGAATCTGAAACTGGACAATTATCTTTGAGCTCAAAAATTCACTTTATTTCATATATATTTATTTGGCATTGCGTATTTTTATATTTATTTATTGCAACGTTAAATAGTCATACTTCTTAGTTAAAATATTATATTTCTTTCTTTATTTATTACCAGTTAAAATATTACTTTAATTAGTACTATGTTAAATTGTCAACTAGTTATACTGTTCCATATGTTATACGGTTCCATGTAAAGCTCCGCTCTCTGTTGAGCAGTTCTTCGTTTTATGTAAACCGGAGTGATTTGTAGCCCCTACAAGAACTTTGGTATATAAAAATAAAAAATAAATAAATAAATAAATTATTGTACCTTCCTTTCACATGTGGCTCTATATAAGTTTGTCCAGCAGCAGCAGGAGAGGGATAACTCATAGATGTGCTGCTGAGTGCAAGTTAGCTGCAAATGTTTTTGGGGGTTGTTCTGGGCTATGTATGTGTCTGTCTTATGTACAATTTCATGAAGGTCAATATTCAGCCAACTGTGTCTGGGTAAAATGTCCCAGACAATTTTATGGGGAGTCTTTGCCTGGATATTCTGCCCGAAGCCATGCTGGCTGAGAATCTGGTTTAAAAGTTGTCAGGGTAACTTTAGAACTACTATTTCCTTGGACAGAGTTACTCAGGTAACTTTGACAGGGCAGCACTGCCCAGAAATAGTGAAACTGCGCCCTGGGAACATTCCCAGTACAACAATTTGCTCAGACAAAATTTAGCCGGGGAACAGGGTAAAAAATTTAAACCTCATGGTTTGTTCAGCTCTACACAAAAGTTAGCTGGACAAACCATTGGAATATTAACCTCACAGTCACTCAGATGTTCCAAGTGAGCTAAATTCTTTAAAAGGAAGTTCCATATGAAAATGAAAAACCTGTTAAAATACAGTCATCTGTTGTGAGGAATGTTGTGGTGAGATTTTTTTGTTTACTTGTAAGAAGCACAGGAAGAGGCTTGCTCGAAGTTCTTGTGGTGGGGGGGGGGGAAGACGAGAGTGAAGAGTTGAAGACTGGGGGCAGCAGGGACTAAGAGATTGAGTGGGGAAAGAACAATTCTAAGATTATGGAGAAAGAATCGATATTGATGTGATTCCGAGATTGGGGGGTGGGGAGAGCTGGAACTTGGAGATCTGTAGGGGAGAAAGGGAACTTGAAGATCGAGCAAGGATTGGGAGGTGATTCAGAGATTCGGTGAGGGGTGTTAGATTGGCTGTGGGTATGAGTGGATGGTATAACATCGAGCTGTGAGGGGATCAATCTGGAATAAATTAAAGAGGGCCCATTCATCAAAGTTTGCTCAAAGTCCATTAAGTGGTAAAAGCAGCCCTGGATCCTGGCTCCTGGCTCCAGTAGCCTTAAGAGAGGAGGTGTGAGGCAGCTAGCCTGGGTGGGTATGATGGAGGGAGAGAGGGAGAGTGCCAGGAGGAATAGGAGGCTGGGAAAGAAGAACGTTAATATTTGGAGGGAGTGGGAATAAGGAAGATAGAATGCCAGGAGGGAGGATGAGATAGAAAGGTAAAGAGAATGTCAGGGGAGGAAAAAATGGAAGAGAAGATGGGAGGAGAAAGAAATGGAAGAATTCTGAGAGGGAGGGGGAATAATGGATAATGAAATTATTCAGAGATTAAGATTGGGATTGCTAGGACTTGGGGATCTGTGAGGAGAGAGGGGACTTGAGGACCGAGCAGGGATGCCTGGTTAGAGGGAGTTTCTGCAGGGAGAAAGAGAGGGGAGAAAATTGATGAAGGGAGAGGAAAGGGGGGAGAATGCCTGGAGAGAAAATGGTTGAAGGGAGAAAGGGGATGATATTGCTAGGAAGTAGGGAAGACAGGGAAGAGGGAGAGAGAGAATGCTGAGAGGGAGGGAGAGAGGTTGTCTGTTAGGGAGAGCGCCATCAACAATTTTTGCCCAGGGAACCCCTTGCCCTAGAACCAACTCTGGGAGACTATGATAGACTGAGGAAATAAGTTAGAATAAAATGTTAGAAGGTTAAATGTTTACATGAGGTGTAGATGTTGTTTAAAAATACTGGGGTAGATTTTCAAAGGGTTAGGCGCGTAATATACACGCATAACCCCCGAAAATCTACCCCTGCGCGCGACAAGCCTATTTTGCATAAACTCGACAGCGCGCGCAAGCCCCGGGATGCACATATGTCCCGGGGCTTTCAAAAATGGGTGGGCCGGGGGCAGGGCCGTGGGTGGGGAGGCGGTCCAGGGGCAAAATAAGGTAGGGGGGGATTTAGGTAGGGCTGGGGGGGGTGGGTTAGATAGGGGAAGGGAGGGAAAGGTGGGGGGGAGCTAAAAAAAAGTTCCCTCCAAGGCTGCTCCGATTTTGGAGCGGCCTTGGAGGGAATGGGGAAAGCCATCGGGGCTCCCCTTGGGCTCGGCACACTCAAGGTGCACAAGTGTGCACCCTCTTGTGCGCACCGACCCCGGATTTTATAACATGCACGCGCATGTTATAAAATCGGGCGTACATTTGTGCGCGCTGGGTAGCGCGCACAAACATACCCCGCGCACATAGGATTTAAAATCGGCCCCACTATCTTGGAAGACAGGTAAAATGTATTCCATGCATTAAAAAAAAGGCCAAAGGAAGAACAAACAATTCTCAGCATGATTTAATGATGAGGTGAAAGAGGCAATTAAAATCAAAAGGGTATCTTTCAAAAAATGGAAAGCAGACCCAAGTAAGGAAAATAGGCAAGGCCACAACTACTGGCAAGTTAGATGTAAAGTTGTATTAGATAGAGTAAGAAAACATTTGAGAAGGAGCTTGCCATAGAAACAATAATGAATAATAATAACATTTTCAAATACATTCAAAGCAAAAACTTGTGAGGTAGTCAGTTGGGCCACCAGATGACCAAGGGACAAACAGGGTGCTCACGGAGGACAAGGAAATAGCAGAGAAACTGGCGGAATTCTTCCTTCACTCTTTACTGAGGAGTTTGGGGAGATCTCCACATCAAAAACAGTCTTTCATGGTAGTGATTCTGAGCAGCTAAAGCAAACTCTGTGATAATGGAAGATGTAATACACCAAACAATCAAACTGAAAAGTAAAAAATCACCAGGACTGCATGGTATTCACCCAGAGTTCTAAAAGTACTCAAACATGCAATTGCAAACCTTTTACTAGTAATCTGTAACCTCGCATTTAAAATAGCCACCATGAAATCTATTTTGAACATGTTTTTCTGATGAATTCCCAGACGTAGCTGGAAAAATGCAGGTAGGGACTGCATAATTACCATTCCATAATAAGACACTACCTCCTATTCCAAGACTTTGTCTATTGCCTTCTTAAAATCTAAATACACTATATTCATTGGCTCAACCTTAGTTACATGTTTGTTTACACTTTCAAAAAATCTAATAGACTAGTAGAGCAAGTATTCCCTTTGCAAAAATCACAATAACTCTTATCTTTTAAGTCAAGTCTATCTAAATAGCCAGTAATTGTGAATTTAAGACTAGCTTTTACCATTTTGTTCAGCACTGACTTCAAGCTTACTGGCCTATAGTTTCCCAGATAAGCCCTGAAGGCCTTTTTAAAAATCAGTGTTACATTGGCCACCCTCCAGTATTCAGGTATACAGGTGATAGGTTACAGATTACTAGTAACACGTTTGCAATTTTATGTTTGAGTTCTTTCAGGACTCTGGGCTGGAGAGCATCCAGTCCTGATGATTTGTTACTCTTTAATTTGCAACAGGATCTGTTGTCACAGAAATTTGCTTTAGTTGCTCAAAATCATCACTATCAAAGAACATTTCCACTGTGGATATATTCCCAACATCCTTCTCACTGTAAGACCAAGGCAAAGAATTTGTTCAGTTTTTCTGCTATATCCTTGAACTCACTTTTTGCTCCTTAGTCATCTAGCAGTCCAACTGAATTCCCTCACAAGCTTTTTGCTTTGAATGTACTTGAAAAGATTTTTATTGTTAGTTTTTGCTTCTGTGGTAAATTTCTTCTCAAATTCTTTTTGCCCTGTCTTACATCTAACTTGCCAGTATTTATGCTCTGGCCTGTTTTCTTCATTTGAGTCTTATTTCCATATTTTGAAAGACAACCTTTTGGCTTTAAATGCCTCTTTCACCTCACCCTTAAACCATGCTTGCAGTCACTTGATCTTCCTTCAATTTTGTAAATGCATGGAATATATTTTACCTGGGCTTCCAAGATGGCATTTTAAAACAATATTCATACTTCTTGCAATCTTTTAACCTTTACAACTATTCCTTTTTTCTAATTTCCTCATTTTCTTATGCTCTCCTTTTTGATGTTCTACACTACTGATGTTGTTTTCCCTAATGTTCTCCCTCCAGTGATTATGTTTAATTTGATTACATTATGATCACTATTGATAAGTAGCCTCACTAGAGGAATCATATGCACCAGAGGATACATTCCACTCAGGACTAGATCTAAAGTAGTTCCTCCTCTCATATGTTCTAGGACCAGCTGCTCTATGAAATAGTCATTTATGGCATCAAGAAACCTAACCTCTCCAGTATGTCCTGATGAATCACTGACCCAGTCAATACTGGGGTTATACTTCTAAAAGGGCAAAAATTTAGAATAAATATCCTTCAGCTAGAAGGGACGGCCCTACTTTATCTAATAGAGGATAATAGGGTAGAGAGAGATCTAAGGGAGGCATTAATAAGAGAATGTGAGGAGATGTAGTTGATATCTGCATCAGTAACACTGTAGAAGGAAGATTTGGAATAGTGGAGAGAAAAATCAAAAGATATTGCTTCTGAGCAAGAAAATGCTTTCTTCTGCCTAATGAACTTTTGTAGGGTATCTCTGAAAATAGATGTCAGATTCACAGAGGATCATGATCACAGTGTTCTGAATTTATTAAAAAATGGAAATCACAGTCATGTTGGGGTTGATTTGGATTTTATAATGTAGAACAAGAGAGTTCATATATGGATTACATATATGAATTCTACACCAGGATAAAGGTTACTATGGCTTAGCTACATTAGATCCTACAAATTAGAGAAGGGGCCAAAATTAATCTAAACAGGATGCCCTAGTAATGATTATTATGCTCTATGCTTTATAATGCTAACATTTTAGCATATGATAGATAACATTGGAGATGACTGCTGTTCATATTTTCTTGCTGTTGCTTTATTCTTGCTTTGCATTCTGAGCCAGAAGATCTTTCTGAATGAAATGCCTGATTTTCATAGGTGAATATCACGTTTATTTGAACATTTTAGGCAGGGTAATTAAGCGCACAGGTCTTTTCTTAAAATATTTAACATGCTTGAGAACCTTTGAAAAGTTGCTCTTGATTAAGCTAAAACATTCATGAAGACAGATGAATGACCTGAATGCCGAAAGGTAAACATTATATTGTATTATATAGTATTTCTTCCAGTCATATCGTTCTACCTAGTTTCTATCCACAACTATTGTTCGCAAGTTAGTTGAACTCTCATACAGCATAAAGTTATTTTGTCCTCCACCTGTGATAGATATTAGGGGTGTGCATTCGGATTGACCACATTAGTAAAACGCAACTCATATTTTTTTTTTACTTAAAAAATTGATTCGACATAAACGATCGGATTTCCCACATATCGAACATAGATATGTTCGATATGTGGGAAATCGCGATTGTTGAGCCAAAATAAAAATATAAACCCCCTCACCCTCCTTAATCCCCCCCCCCCCCAGACTTACCACAACTCCCTGGTGATGGAGCGAGGAGTGAGGACGCCATTTCTGCAATCCTTGGCGAGAAGCATGTGACGTCGGCGGCACGTCGAGTGACGCGGCGTCACGTGATTCCCGGCGAGTTCGCGCCGGACGGCTCGTTCGGCCCAAAAAGAACTTTTGGCCAGCTTGGGGGGGCCTCCTGACCCCCTCAAGCTGGCCAAAAGTTCTTTTTGGGCCGAACGAGCCGTCCGGCGCGAATGAGCCGGGAATCACGTGACGCCGCGTCTGAGTGACGCGGCGCCACGTGATTCCCGGCGAGTTCGCGCCGGACGGCTCGTTCGGCCCAAAAAGAACTTTTGGCCAGCTTGGGGGGGTCAGGAGGCCCCCCCAAGCTGGCCAAAAGTTCTTTTTGGGCCGAACGAGCCGTCCGGCGCGAACGAGCCGGGAATCACGTGACGCCGGCGTCACTCGACGTGCCGCCGACGTCACATGCTTCTCGCCAAGGATTGCAGAAATGGCGTCCTCACTCCTCGCTCCATCACCAGGGAGTTGTGGTAAGTCTGGGGGGGGGATTAAGGAGGGTGAGGGGGTTTAAATTTTTTTTTTGCACATATGTACATATACCCAACTCATTGGATTTTTTTTATGTCCATATTGGCCACAAGTGGGACCCCCTTTCGGACATAAAAAATATGAACATAAAATTTTGCTCTGCACATCCCTAATAGATATTTCTTCTATTTTTAGATAATCCCATCCAGATAGGAAGTGTCGCTATTACAGTGAAAATTCTGGATGTCAATGACAACGCTCCTGAGTTCGACAAATTCTATGAAGTTCATGTCTGTGAAAATGCAAAAGCTGGCCAGGTGAAATGTTTCAGTCATATAAAGAACACATTTGTTTTATTCCTCTCGTCCATCCTTGCAGTCTGTGTGGGTAGAGTTAGCTGTTGGGGAACAAGATGTTTTGTATCTTGGGAGGGTAATTTTTAAACAGCCCACAAAGTGGTAAAATCTGCAGACTTTACTGAGGATTTTCATAGTGAACTTTCTGTGTAAGTTTATGCTGAAAAGACTTGGGGAGTAATTGGAAAAGTGTGCACTCAGATTCATTTGTGTAATGTTACACTACCTCTTGGAAAGGCAGAACTTACATATGTACACTTGGGTGCATACTTTTGAAAATTCAAAAGTGTAAGTGCCAGCTCCTCAGTGCGTGTGCAAGTACACATACACAGACTTTTATGCACACTGAGCCCAAGGCAAATTTAGAGCAGCCACTTATTTGCCTAAAGCTGCTTTATAGGCACATAAACAGCTCTGAAAATTACTCTTAAATGAAAAGACAACCAACAGTGTTCAGCTCAGTACTGAGTGAGAGCCAAGCCATAGGCTCTGAAACTTCAAATGATTTCATTGTTTCCCTGGAAAAAGAGATAAAGAACCAACCCAAACAAAGAACCATAGAACCATATCTATGCCTCCCCCCCCCCCCCCCCCCCCCCCCCCAATATCCATTTGCTAGGAGATATTTTGCCAGCCATGAACTCCTAGCATGCCACCAAGACAGAACAAATGGATTGCAGAATATTCCCTGGGATGGATTCTGTTAGAGGATGAACATGTACTGAGAGTGTTAATGTTCGCTGTTCTCAAATTTCTGGATCCCCTTTCTAACCACATCTAGCATATTTCTCTTCTGATTCACAGAAAGAGAGCAAAAGAGAGGGAAGGCCTTATTTTCAAAAGGATTTAGGCATATAAAATTTGAAAAATGCCCAGGAGATGGGATTGCACACAAAACAATGCATGCGGAAACAATTTCATGTGCACTTTTACCAACATTAGCAGGAGATATTCTTGGCGGGGGTGGGGGTTGGATTTTGGGCAGGACACCATTTATGTGAATACTTTTGATTTTTGAGAGCATGCGTGTTTATACATGCTGATTGAGGTCATCTTTGTGAAATCTCTGAGCAACGTTGATACAAGACATTACAGTAATGCAGTTGTGATCCAAGCAAAACATGGACCAGGATAGATAGATCAGATGTCTCCAGAAATATTTTATATGTTTCAAACAACATATAAAATACAAATAAAAAAAATGTCATTTTAGACAGAACTGAAATCTGATTGGACATGTTTAAGTTAAAATCTACTTTCATACCCAGGATAGTAACAATTTCCACATTATGAGCCCAGATTTGAAAAGTATGTGTGAGGCAACAATTGTGAGCTAAGTGGTCCCTTGGAGATTTATGCCAGTAAGTTTATTAAATGTGTGGTGGGAGCTGTACAGTTTAGAATACCATGTATTTCTGCCCCAAAAGCACACATGTATGTTTTACTACATGTGGACATTTGTAATGCAAGAAAACATGTACTTCCTCTCCCCATTTTATAAAAATATATTGCTTATATTTTATGCGTGCAGTAATTCTAACAATGCACGTGTAAATAACCCAGAATTAAACACGGAGACATTTTATAAAGTGTACACATACTCCACTTCTGAAAACACTTACTTGCACGAGTACTTGGAATCAGCAGATCACCACATCCTCCACCAGATTATCCAGCCCTCCCACCCAAAAAATTACAGACAAAAGACACATCTGATTTCTGTTGTGTGAGTCAGCTGGCAGGTGTAATAGTGTGTACATGTGTTAGGCATGCCCGTGTGCCTCTTACAAATCAGCAGCTGGTGCCACCCCACCCCAGAACACTCCTAAACCACCCCTTTTTCCCTGTTCCCATTTATGTGCGAAGCCAAAAGTATGTAGGTACTCTTGGGGTTTCTAAAAGAGCATATGCACGAGCACATGCTACTTACTCGGATTTGTGCAAATTTTACGTGCACGAGTCCCACGCAGCTCTTTGAAAATGATCTCTTACCCAGGCAATATTCAAATAGCCTGTGTGACTGCAAAGTATGTGGGTACCGTAATTTTATCACCTGTACTTTGTAGCACATTTTCAAAGAGAACCTACCTGGGAAGCATTAAAGTATGTGTGCTCAAAAGCCCCTGCATGCTGAGCACCTGCTTTTTATGTGCAGATGGTGAAGGAGGAGAAAAGAGGATGTGGAGTTTTGAAAATCGTTTGTATGCATGCTGTTTTACTGCTTCCTCCTAAAGACTCCCCTTAAAAATGCCTCTTTTAACTCAGTTAAAAGTATATGTGTTCTTCCCTATGCCAAAATGGCCAAACTGGCAGTTTTCTGCAAAATTTAACATTACCACAGAGTAGAGGTCTTGAGCTTCTCTGCTATAAAGTCTATGATTTTGTGTATTTCTACAGCAAAAGATGCAAACTGTACACATAGACAGGGGCATTCGTGACCTGCCACAATTAATGAGGCATATCAGAAACAAACCTCAAAGACTGGCCTATGAAGTGGTCTTTTCTCTCACTTACTAATTAGGTGAAATTCTCTCCTCTGAAAATAGAGTTGAATTATGGCCAAATTTAGTAAAGATGTTCTTCCAACAGACACAAAATAGGAGGAAACCCACAATATACCTGGCCTTGATAGCATATTGCATAATGCACATTGAGGACAATTAATTTTCAAAGCAAATTTACATGGGAAACAAGCATTTAACCCCCTTTAATCAGATGTCTGCAAATTGCTATCTCTAAAGGTGGCTAAAAGTTTGTGTCTTCTTCCACGACGTGCACACATTCAGCCTCACTGAAAGGAGGCAATTCCGGAGGCGTCTTCAAGTCGGCGAAGGAAAAGTATGTGCAGAGATTGCATTTCCAATTCTATACACATACTGCACTAGCAAAATTCCACTTGCAGAAATAGTGAGGACAAGTTGTCGCATGTGCTTTGTACCTGTCAAGTATCAAAGTGAAACGACACACACACACTTTTGATTTGAGAATTGATACAATGTCCATGGATAAAAAGTATGCATTGTCTTTGACCCAATGGGAAGAGTTTGAAAAATCCACCACCATTATATGTAGAATTTAATAGCCATTGAAGGATTTTTCTTGCAACCCAAACAAAGAGGCCATTTGTAATCTTTTTCTATGAATGTTCCAAAGCCGACTCTTCCTGAGGGAGGGCAATTTTCAACGTGCTTCCTGTTGGTAAAGCAGTATTTTTACGTGCAGAAGTGACCTTTTACAAAATTGCCATCTGATACGAGGGTATCCCTATGCTCGTATGTCATACGAGCGGGTGTGTTCAGCTGCACAGAGTTGAAATGTTCTGAGGGGGATGGAGATGGAGCAAGGTTCAGACTTATACACTTAAGGCCTGATTTTAAAAGGGTCATGCCACGGCTAGTCCTGGCGTGCGCCACGCACATTTTTGGAAGGGCCTGGCCACGGGTGTAACCCCCATTACACGCCAAAGTTTAGGGCTCTGCAAAAGGGGAAGGCAGGGAGGGGCGGAGCGGAGGACCGGCCAGGACAACACCATTAGCTACTGTCCTGGGGAAGCGCTCTCCAGCAGCCAGCCGGTGCGCGGAGATTTACTTCTACTCCAGAGGAGCAGTAAGTAATCAAACAAAAAAAAAACCATGAGTAGCTTGGAAGGTGTTAGGGGTTGGGGAGAAGAGGGGAAATGGTAGGAAAGTTAGGTAGGAGTATAGGTAAGTTCCCTCCCAGACCGCTCCTTAATTGGAGCGGACTGGGAGGGAACTGGGGAAGCCCTACTCACATTGCCACATGTCGCCTTTTAAAATCCCCCCCTCCCCTCGCCCACGCGCGGAGGAGGCCACCTGCCCGCGCATGCGCATGCGGATGTTAAAATCCACCACGCATGTCCACGCGGTATCGTACTTTATAACACACATGCCGATGCACACATATTATAAAATAGCCGCATGGGTCTTAAAATCGACCCCTATATGCATACATTTTTCAGGGAACATTTTTGTTGACATTCTAGCAGGTGTAACTTATGCGCGCAAGTCCAGAATAATTTTAAAGTGGACGTACACGCGTCAGACCACTTTGAAAATGTTGTAACTTATGCACTGTTTTGCTGACTTTCTTATGTGGGCTGTTTGGAAAGTTCCCTGAAAATTGTCCTGTGCTGTCCGTATCCTCACTAATCACTGTATTTCTTATCTCTTTAGCTGATTGAGACAGTGAGTGCAGTAGACCAGGATGACCCACCAGAGGGTCAGCACTTCTACTATAGCCTGGCTCCAGAGGCAGCTAACAACCCAAACTTCACTCTGAGGGACAATCAAGGTAAAAAGAGTAGAGCCAGTCAGTGAGCAGCGCTAATTTAATCTATTGCATTTCTTGGCCCTGAGAGATTTGACTTTGCATGTTCTGTGAGACTGCTATATGAAATAACGCAGAGTGACACCTGCTCTTCATAGGCACTATGAGAATGACATGTCTGTTGAAAGCTACACAATACTTGTTTGCATCAAAGAAAGTAATATCCAGTGAAGGGCTCTTTTAGAGAATGTGTTACTGTTGTACAATATCTTGTGGCAGGGTAGGGAGATGTCAAGAGGGCATTTGTCAATAATCTGTGGGTTTTTGAAGCCTTGTTGAGTAGTATAGGTGAAGCATTGCTCACTGAAAAGTTGAACTACCCAGAATGAGGTGACACAAAGCTAAATTTTCCATTTTAGTAGCCTATTTGTTCCCTTCTTTCATTTTAAAATGAACATAAATACAAAAAGTCAAAGGAACAGTGGCAAACCTTTTCACTTACAAAGAATGGCTTAGCATGTGTGCAAAAGGATTGTGCCAAAAAAGCCTGTATTGTCCCTTTATGAAGTACTATCACCTAGAAGTTAACCCAAATATATGTTTGCTATCACAACCATAAAATAAGCAGTAGCATATGACAGTGTGCATTAAAGGATTTCAATTCATGAACGAGCAAAGCCATGAGAAATATCAGCAACTTGAAAGGGTTCTGAAATGCACACCTTGGAGGATGTTTCTCCAATAGATTTTTCTTAGCTAACCATTTTTTAAGTTCATCCAAACCCTAATTAATACTCAGAATATTGCTGTCTCTGGGCTTGGGGAATTATTAGTTGTATATCATCTGCATACAGATAGCACTGAAAGCCTCGATGGGGGAATCCAAGATGGTGGAGTGAGCAGGTCACACTGAAGCAGAACTCTGGCAACTGGTGCTTGTTTTCCTTCAGATATTTCTTTTTTTTTTTTTAAGTTTCTTTATGGTTAAGAAGCATAAGAGGCGCATTTGGAGATGTCCCCCTTTGTCCTCAAACCTACCTGCTGTTCATCAGATTGTGATAACTGGCTTCATGCAATCTAGCCTACAGATTAATTCCGAGGCAGCACAGAAGGCAGAGGGTTTGCCTTCTAGATCTGGAACTGACATCTCCTTCAGTCTAAACCTTTGTGCTATCCCTTCTCAGCCGACCTGAGGAGGAGGAAATGGGAATTTGGATCTTGAGGTGATTACTGATTAGTTAGGAACCACTGAAGTGGTTAGGGGAACACAATTATTGGAGACTGTGAAAATTAAAAAAAATAGTGGTTTGGAGAGTAGAACACTGCTGGAGCTGCAAGGGAGAGATGAATCTCTTGGAACAGGAGCAAAGGTGGTTGCCTCAAGGTTTGGCAAAAAGGAGGAGGCTTTGACATTGCGGGCGAATGAGTTTGTGACTTCTTCTTTCCCCTTAAAAGATACTAACCTCCTTCTGATTTTTTGTTTGGGTCAAGCCAGGCAGTTATTTTGGACTCCATTTGGACTGTGATAGCTTTATGACATCAAGATAGTTCCTCGTTAGCTGTTTTGACTTCACAATTTGAACTGAAGATATTCATTATATATTTATTTATTTACATTCCACCTTTCAGGTAATTCAAAATGGATTACATTCAGGTACTATAGGTATTTCCCTGTCCCCAAAGGCCTTACAATCTACGGGGCTCATTCACTAGGCAGTGTTAAGCTGTTTACCACATCGTAAATGCTGTTTACCGCATTGTATGCTAATTTATGCTAATAAGCTCATAAATACCCTTACTTATGCTAATTGCATGCATTTGCCAGAAAAATTGCAAGCCACATTATTTCCCCAAGAGCAGACCTCACACTTCCTGGGGTTTTTTAAACATTTTCGGGTGTGACTCTGGCCATTCAACCCCTATAAACCATAGTGGTCCCAAAGTCCCAGAGCTCCCATCAGTATTCTTTGAGGCATTCACTGCCATGGTATTTTCCCTATAATATTTTACCACAGGAGTCACAAAGAATTAGGTCATTTATTGACACTTTGCCACTCTCTCAGGGAAAACTACTATGACTTAATGAATGAGCCCTTAAGTTTACACCTGAGTCAATGCAGGATGAAGTGACTTGCCCAAGGTCACAAGGAGCAGCATCTGGATTTGTACCCAGCTTCCCTGGTTCACATGCACTGCTCTAACCAGTAGGCTACTCCTCTACTCATTAGGTTCAGATGTCTAAAATTGAGGGTCAAGCCCAGGAAATTGAATGCTTTTCTGGAAAGGTTAACCTGTTATCAGTTGTTCAGTCATTTGTAGAGTTAAATTGATAGTTAACAGGAAACTGGAAAATCTGGAGAATTTTACAATATATGTCCATTGCAGACTGATTAATTTTCCTAAATTGTCTACAATGTCTCCATTGGAATTATTTAAGAGATATTGGACTAAAATATTGAAAATTCCAAAGAATGCTATTCCTTCCCTTAATAAAGTTTGTTAACTACCAGTAGGAAGGAAGGTGGAGGGTGAAAGGGATGATCAATTAGATGAGATGGTCAATGGACAGCCTAGACCTGATTTTTCTTTTGGAAACATCTGCCACGAAAAATTCAAGAGGGCAATTCTGTTTTTTTTTACTCAAGGCAAAGATTCTATAATGCGCCTTTATTTCTGCAATTGTGGGAGTTCATTTCTAGGTGAGAAGATATGGGTGTTTCCAATTGGGTCTAAGAAAACAAGAGTACAGGAAGACATTTTTGGAAATGTGACAAGAGGTTTTTGTCTTTGGGTGCACATTTTGCAATTCATTATCCTTGTAAGTGTTTTGCTGAAATTCAGTATGTGTGTTATATCTTATTTGAGCCCACACAATTACACTATTTCTTGGATGCAAAGAAGGTGGATGGGCTAAGTGGTCCTAGTAGAAAGTGAGACTTGTTATTATCTTTGTGAGCACAACTTAAATTGATAGCAGGTTTGTCTTATTGCAGTTTTCCTTTTACATTTTTTCGTGATGCCAGTCCCTCATTGATTGTTTGTGTCCCCTCTAATTTGTAGGCTATTGAGATGCTGATGTATAAATTTATATGCTTTACTTCTTCATTTTCTTCTGTATAATATATTGTGCTGTCAGTATCTCTTACTTCAAGTTATATTGATGTAGTATTTTGAAATGTATTTAAAAAAAACATTTTTTTAAAGAAAATTGAAAGTCGTACATAAGATGCATCAAATGAAAGCTGGTGGGAAGAGTTGAGCTGAGATAAACTCCTAATAAGAAGCCCTCCTTGATTGTTCTCTTACTGAAACTCTTGTTTTCCATCAGAGAAATGTTAACAAGATCTGAAACCTGACAATAAAAAATTTACCCTGGGCAAGTTATGCCACACCGAGGAAGAAGGTCCCATAAGAAATACTGTCTGTCTTATTTATTTTATTTATTTAAAAGGATTTATACTCTACACTTATAGACATTATGTTCAAATTAGATTGCAAACATGTACATACATAACTTAAAAATCACATACAATAAAAATCAAAAACAAATATACAACTGTGCTAAACCAAAATTATAAACAAGGTCACCAATCTGCTCTCTCTCTCACTCTCTCTCCATATATGACTCAAGGGCAAAAAAATAGGAGAGGGAAATTGTATAATGGAAAATGATGCTACCTATTGTTTTTTTATCCTAACAAAACTGTACTTACTGATTTTCTCTTTTTTTGCCTCTCCACAGACAACACAGCTTGGATTTTAACTAGAAGATCTGGCTATAGACAGCGATCACAGAACACCTTTTACCTCCCCATCCTGATTGCAGATAATGGGCAGCCCATGCTAAGCAGCACTGGCACTTTCACTATTCAGGTGTGCCTCTGTGACAACAATGGGGATGAACTGTCCTGTAGCATTGAAGCCTATACACTGCCCATCACCCTGAGCAGGGGTGCACTTATTGCTATCCTGGGCTGCATCTTTGTCTTGTTAGGTAAGCGTTTACAGCATGTTTTTTCATGTCATAATATGCACATTAAGGTGAATTTTAAAAGCTGGACATGCACTGAAATCAGGAGGTAGGTGCACGTCTAGTGCATTTGCATGGCCACCCAATTTTATAAAGCGGGCAGATGCATTCACAAGTGCTGATGCGTGCACATCTCACATCAGAGGGAAAAGGGGCGGGGTGTGAGTGGGGCATGGGCATTCCTGGGTGGGGCGTGTGCCCAGGTCCAGTGCCCTGTAACTTTACTTCTGCTATGGAGGTGTAAGTAAAATCAAAAAGAAATACAGGCATCTGTGAGGGATTTGAAGGGTCTAGGTTAACTGAGGAGAAGGCAGTCCAAACTACCAGGGGGGATTGAGAGGACCTAGGAGAACACTTGGTGGACTGGTGGATGAACTGACGAAACTGGTCCTTAGCTGGACGCGTGTCTGTTTTAAAATTCAGACAGTTTCATGTCCGTAACTGATTTATACTGCTGAATGCGCACAAGCTTAAAATTAGGCACACAGATACATGTGCCTAGGCTATTTTATAATAAGTGCACGTATATGCGCACATGTTATAAAATTGCTGCATCTCTGGGTATGTGACAGCACACACCTGTATATGTGTGCTGACGCACCCAATTGAAAGTTACCATCATTTTTTTTTTTTTTTTTAACATGAATAGATTTGCTTTGGTATATTAGTGTTACCACACAAACCTCTTACCATCATGAGATGTTTGTTTTGCTGGGTGTTCACATATAAATGGTTGAAGCTGTAGTGCCAAAGTAATGTTTACGTTGCATTTTTTTGTGTTTGTTTTTCAGATATTTTGTAGTAACAATTTAAAAAATTCAAAACCAATGAAACTCTACACAATACAAGCAAACTCAAGTATATTGTGTTGCTCGTTTGCAACATTTTATTGCTTTGGGACTTTGCTGTATCTCATTAACATTGTGTTTGTTTTCTAAATGTTATGCCATAAATTTTAACTCAACGGGCATTGTTTAAAAACTCCCATCAACTAAATATCTAAGAACCAATAAGTTACCAGGAGTTATGGCCTGCTTTTCCTTTTTTTTTTGGTTATTTGCGTTCATCACTGCTCAGGAAATTGAGTGCATTAGTCTAACAGATTATTTCTGGTCATTCCATTTTGATTGGTGCCATGGAGTCAGCTTTCACAGTGACATCATAAAGGCACCCTGAAAGGTGCAGTCAAAGCAACACAGGCAAAAAAAATAAAACTACAGCAGGCATTTTACTCAAGAAAATGCTGTCCATGCATTATAGAAACACCACAACTTTCTCATGCTCGGTGAGAATAGAAGCTTTTAGGGACATGCATTCAAGCTGAGCTGAATTGGAAAACACGACAAATGAGTCTTTTTACAGTTTGGGGGCCTCTGAACCAAATGGGCACAGTCCCTGAAAAATCTGAATTCATTTTCAGTCATTTGGTTTGGTCCCATTAAAGTCTACAGGGGATGCCTTTTTTTTTTTATACTTGAAGCCAGACAAAGTGGAGCCAATTGGGGATGGAGCAAGGAAAGAGCCAGACAATCACGTTTCAGCACTTTTTCAGCCAGCCTATGGCCTGGGTTTTCTAAGGTCGCAGACCTTAGAAAATCCGGCGATAATGGGGGGGGGGGCAGGGTGGCGAAGCGGGAGGGGGGGGACCTGCAAAAGGTGCTGCTATTGGGCGCGACGCTGGCGGCAAAAAGGGCCCTTATCTTTTCGCCGTCAGTGACGTCTTTGCGGCATCCGCCTCAGTGCCGCCCCGACTCCTCCCCTTCCGGTGCGGATGCCGCCCAGAACCCCCCCCCCCCCCCCTCCCATTCTAGGTATCACACGCAATCTCTTTTGAAAATGACCCCCTATCCTAGCTATTATCTGCTTGTCATCGTATCAATTTTTGGTAAATGAAAATAAAACTATGAGCAGTGACCATTTTGCTCAATCATTTCCCTTTTGGATCCCAGAAAGAGAAAGCAGATGTTCTAAAATTCCATGCTTCCAAGTTTAGAATGAAAGAAAAGATTTAAAAAATATTTAGATTCATTTACAGGAGAAAGCAAAGTGTTCTGTTAGAGTCACTCACCGACCTACCTGTAGTTTGGGGATACTATCTAGTAGGAAGAGAATGTTGCTAATCTGTGTGAGGGTTACAGTGCGCATCATATGGGTAAGATTTCTGTCCAGCTGACACTGCAGGAAAGAAGCAGACACAAGACATGCTATGCTGGGTTAGGCCAAGGGTCCATCAAGCCCAACGTTTTGTCTCCATCAACGGCCAGTTCAGGTAATGAGAGTTTATCCAGATGATGATCCATTTCTTGTTGCTCACTTCCAGGGACAAGCAGTGGTTTTCCCCAGTTCTACCTGGTTAATAATTGTTTACGGACTTTTCTTCCAGGAACTTATCCAAAACCCTTCTAAGGCCGGCTTTGCTACACAGATAGATTATCTGTTTCTTGCAGTGTATGGGGTATTTGTGCACTGCAGGGACAGATGCAGCCTCCTGCATTCTATAAGTAAAACGTCAGTGTGACAGTGTACTGATTCTTGTGTGTAACTCTTGCACTGTTTCTTATTTTCATAGACTGTAACTTTTAAACAGGCAAGAGGGCACACATGTGCGTGCACTCATCGGCCCGTGCCCAGGGAAGCAGCTATTTTATAACATACGCATGTGTATGTGTGCAGTAATAAAATAGCCTGAATATGCACACATGTATGCTCAATTTTAAATGGACGCATGCCTATGTGCACAAATGCCACTTCTATCGCATAAGTGGGGTGATTTTAATAGACATGTGTGCCGACGCATTTGCCAGTTTTCCCAGTTCACCCAGGTAAGGGATAGGACTTCCAAACCCCCTAGTTTAATAGCCTGCCTTCTCCCCTGTTAGCCCCTACCCTTAAAACCCTGACTATTTATCTTTATTTTATCACGTACCCATCATCCATAGCAGAAGTAAAGTTATGCAGCAGGGGACCCCGGTTCCCGTCTCTGTGTGTGTGTAAGTATTTACGCACCAATTTCAAGTTAAACTCCAGGGACACTCATGCCCTGCCCAGACCATGCCCATGCCCATGCCCCACCCCTTTTTTGGAACTTTTCATTTGTGCATGTAGCGGCAAGTACGCGCTCGGGCAGGCGGCTTTTAAAATCCCCTCGGCGCAGACTAGCCCGACTTGTGTGCATATCTCCCAGGTTTTTGCGTGCACTGTGCTTTTAAAATTCACCTTTTAGCGTACATAGTCACTTAGCAAGCGTCACGTCATCATTTCACTTACGTTACCTGTTTTTGACAAAAGTGACTGACTGGTCTCCTATCTGTGTGTGTTCACAATAGGGTTTACAAACATTGTAACATAAAATGCCCCTACCCACTAGCAACCTGTTTTAATAAATTTCCCCAGGTTAGTAGCATCAAAGGGCAGATGTGGCAATGGGAGAGGATGAGAGAAGATGATTGTTCCTCCAGAGAGGCCTGGGACAAGCACAAGTAGCGGTGGCGATGATGATAGACATAGGATGAGGATAAGATGTCCGCCTATCAAACTCAAAAAGGATTTTTTTAAAGAAGGGGAAACCAGCAAGAGATGCAGGACTGGCCGAGAAGTTGTTCCCAACTCCACTGTTAGTATGGTGTAATGGCAAAAAAAAAATTCAGATTCAGTTGTGGGTATCAACAACAGTGGAGATGTTAGGTTCCATATTAGGATCTACCACCCAGAAAAGAGATCTAGGCGTCATAGTGGATAATACATTGAAATCGTCTGCTCAGTGTGCTGTGGCAGTCAAAAAAGCAAATATAATGTTGGGAATTATTAGGAAGGGAATGGTGAATAATATGGAAAATGTCATAATGCCTCTGTATCGCTCCATGGTGAGACCGCACCTTGAATACTGTATACAATTCTGGTCGCCGCATCTCAAAAAAAAAATAGTTGCGATGGAGAAGGTACAGAGAAGGGCTACCAAAATGATAAAGGGAATGGAACAGCTCCCCCATGAGGAAAGACTAAAGAGGTTAGGACTGTTCAGCTTGGAGAAGAGACGGCTGAGGGGGGATATGATAGAGGTGTTTAAAATCATGAGAGGTCTAGAATGGGTAAATGTGAATCAGTTATGTAATCTTTCAGATAATAGAAGGACTAGGGGGCACTCCATGAAGTTAGCATGTAGCACATTTAAAACTAATCAGAGAAAATTCTTTTTCCCTAAATGCACATTTAAATTCTGGAATTTGTTGCCAGGGAATGTAGTTAGTACAGTTAGTGTAGCTGGGTTTAAAAAAGGTTTGGATAAGTTCTTGGAGAAGTCCATTAACTGCTATTAATCAAGTTGACTTAGGGAATAGCCACTGCTATTAACTGCATCAGTAGCATGGGATCTTCTTAGTGTTTGGGTACTTGCCAGGTACTTGTAGCCTGGTTGGCCACTGTTGTAAACAGGATGCTGGGCTTGATGGACCCTTGTTCTGACCCAGTATGGCAATTCCTTATGTTCTTAAGTTCTTATGAGATAAAAAGAGGGCATCAGTGAAAGCCAGCACAGTAATCCCTGATTCACTCTGAACAGCGTCTGCAGCAAATCTTTGTAGAACATGATTCAGATGAATCATGTGAGGGACCCAAAGGATTAGAGAAAGGAGATATTTAAATCTAGTAGCTAAGGAGGGTTTGGAGAATCTGGTTATACTTATACAAACTAGCATAATATCAAGTGATCAGCAGCAGGTGGATCGCATAGCCACAGAGGCAGTAAGCAAATCTGCTGGGGTCAATATCACAGCCTAAAAACAGACAGTTTAGATCTTGGGAAATGCCCCTGACCTTTTACCTCCTGGTCAGCCCCCAAATCCCAGCCCGAGAAACAGCACCCAAAGATCCAGAGAAGGGATTCTGCAAGACATTGGAGGCATGAGGCAGTTTACAGTAATGGGAGATCAATATTTTGCAGAATGCAGTCAGTGTCAAAAGGCCATCAGTACAGTGAATGTACTGAGCCATCTTTCAAACAGCAGGCTGCTCCATCATTTGCAAAAGTAACACTCATTAGGGTCAGTTTCAGAGTGGTCTGGTACTGGTTTAGAATTGGTGGAAAACTTGGTCTTCCTAAAAGTAATATCCCCACCATCAGATCTCCATATCCATTTAAGGTAAATCTTAAACTTGATATGAATTATGAACAAGGCACTCAAAAGGGCAAATAAGAATATGAGTTTCTTTCTTAGTGAACAAAACCCTGATCATCACCCTTTGCTGAAAGATAAACCTCTCTCTGCTGGGTTTCCCTGGATTTCCATGTGAAGTAGTAGCAGGAGGACTGAATGCAGAACTACACTAATCCAATACCCGCAATTTTTTGGCCTCGGCGTACTGCTGTGCTATTGCCAGTTGTTAGCTTTGGTGCTATTGCCTGACCTGCTTCTCATACGCTGCCTCTCTTCTTGAGCCACCTTGTGCTGCCTGGCCTGCTTGTCCTGCTGTCTCGCTCCTGCTTGTCCTGGGGTGTTATGGCCCCTCTCCCTCAAACAAAAAAGAGAGGAAGCCTTCGCCCCTGCCTTCTTTGAATGCCGTGATACCTTGGAGCCTGGCTGATGCTCTTGCCCGCTGCCCTGCCTCTCTTCTTTTGTGCTGTTGTGTCACTGTTGCTACTCGACCTGCTCCTCCTCCTTCCCCTCGTCTTTTTCTCGGTTTGGTACTTTGTTGCGTTGCTGCAGCTCCTCTTCCTGCCTCATGCTCTGCTCTGTGCCAGGGGACGGGGGCGGCTCAAGGCAATCTGCTGCCTGAGGTGAAGGATGAAATAGCGCCCCCCTCCCCCCATGGCCCAGTGCAGGTAAAAGCACCAAGAGCCAGGGCAGGGGGAAGGCAATGGAGAGTGAAGTGACTTGCCCAAGGTCTCAGGGAATGGCAATAGGATTTGAACCGTGGCTTCCCTTGTTTGCAGCCCACTGCTCTAACCACTCAGTTTTTGGGCCTGTTAATTTTTTGTTCTTAGTCTTCAGTGTCCGCACTAGGGGGCGCTGCAGAAATGTTTAATGGGGCGGGGCGGCCTTTGGCTGCCCCACCCCCTGGGTCCAGTAATAGAATTACTCCCTTCCCTATTGCCTGCCTCCCACCCTTCTCCAGGATCTGCCCCCCTGGGGGTGTGAGACCCCCAGGGTCTCATGATTTTGTTCAGTGTTACTTGCTCATCTCTAATTCTATTAATGACTCGCTGCAGAAAATGTATGCATTGTCTCCCTGCGATTCATTCTTGATTAGCGCAGAACAGACTCACCTTGAATTTAAAGAAAACATCATTTTACTCTCATGCTTCCCTATCACTGGCGTGCCTACAGTTCTTTTGGTGAACAGTCTGCAGACTCCCATTACCAATCCGGTTCAAAATTTGGAAATTCTATTGGACTCTGCTCTTTCTCTTCACCCACACATCAAAAATGTTAAGAATTCTTTCTTCAGGCTTCATCTTCAGTGGAACTTGAAAGCTTTTCTCAATACTGGGGACTTCAAGCACTGATCATCTTTTCTATAAACTCTGGCAAATCTTTATATTTAGGTCTCCCTCAATTTCATTTCGAGCCCTTCAGCTTATTCAAAGTGCATCAGCGAGGCTTTTCTCTAGGGAGCCTTGGTGGGAGTATATAACGCCCATTCCTTATAAGCTTCATTGGCTTCCATTAATATGCTGGTCAGCATGTTTACATTTCAAACACCTTCTAATAGTTTCCCATAGAAAGCATTGGGGGGGGATATTTTTTTGGAGGCTCGAGTCTCTGAAAATAGAGATCTAATGTTTCTGCTTTTAAAACTCATCTGAGATAGTCACATTTCCTTCCTGCATGACAAATTTGGTACATTTCTTTTCCATTTTTAGGAGCATTATGGTGCCTACAGTCATACAGAGAAGCCCTGGGCAGGAAGTTGATGATACGCTGTTAAAATTTGTCTTGGGTTTATGATAATTTCTTTTGTGACATGCCTGAAACTTTGTCTAGTTCATGATAGATATCTTTACAAATAAATAAATAAACAAGACATTGGTTCCATTTACATGCCTCTTTCTAACATTTCATATGTTGGAAAGCATAAAAAGTGATAGCATAGTGCAGTTTAGACAGAGAAGCCGCATTATACCATGCCGGAGGCCGATATCCAACACTACTTATCTAGCTAAGTGGGGGTAGCTGAATATCTGGTCATCGGCCGCCACTTAGCTAAATAAGTACTTATCTACTTAAGTAGATAACTGAATAAATGTTGACAGGATATGGGCTTTCCAGGGAGGAATTAGCTGGATAAGTAATGATATTCAATCTTATCTGGTTAAGTTAACCGGATAAGTTAGACCTACTGAATAGCAGGTCTAATGTTAGCTGGCTATGGCTTATCTGGCTACCTTACCTAACCAGATATCTTTAAATACCTACCTCCTACTTCACATCAGCCCATTTCAAGCTCTAGTATGCTCCATATTGAGATTGTTTCCAACTAGAAAAAAATCGAGTTGCCTTTAGTCGTTCCAGGAAAAAGTAGGATTTAAGCTGTTGCATTTTTTTCTTGAAAGCAGTCCCATTTTCAGAACTGAAGATTTTGTCTGTCCAACATTTTTCCCTCAAACTTCAAGCAAGTGCATGATTTCTCATATTTGTATCTATATTTTTTTTTCCAGTGCTGGTTCTACTTATGCTGTCCTTGAGGAGGCACAGGAAACAGCCCTATATCATTAACGAGGAGGAGAATGTTCACGAGAACATCGTCAGATATGACGATGAAGGTGGCGGGGAAGAAGACACCGAGGCCTTCGACATTGCTGCAATGTGGAACCCACGGGAAGCACAAACGCTAAAAACTAGACAGGATATTCAGCCTGAAATCGAAAGCCTCTCCAAATACGTGCCTCAGACATGCATGATGAATGACAATATCCACAACTATGTACTGGCCAAGCTGTATGAAGCAGATATTGACCTCTATTCACCTCCTTTTGACTCCCTCCAGACCTATATGTTTGAGGGGGATGGATCTGTGGCCCAGTCACTCAGCTCACTGCAGTCAGTCAGTACAGGCTCGGACCAGAGCTATGATTACCTCACGGACTGGGGGCCCCGCTTTAAAAAGCTGGCTGAAATGTACGGCACCTCGGAGGGCACTGGAGCGTTATGGTAACAGACGAGGATTGCTGCGCACCTCCACCACGGCACGCTGCCGATGACTTGGGACCCGTTCTCTTCGGATGCTTCTGAGTACATAATGGCTTCAGTAATGGTAACCGTGAGAATGATGAGACAAGAGGCTTGCTCTGGATCAGCTTTACTCAGCTACATAGTAAAGAAAGAAGAATTATAAAAAGAAAGCATTGCTTGTTTTTTGTTTTGTTTTTTTTTTGTTTGTTTGGATTTTTGTATGGATTATATTTGAAAAAATAAAATCTGTCACCAGAATAAAGTGGCATACATAGACTGTATATTTTTATATGGCACAGCTGATACAGAGTTCTTTGTAGCTGTGGATCAAAGGTTGCTAAACTCTGACATTAAATCACAGCTCATGAAGGATAATCATTCAGCGGAAAGAATCCGAGGATTGCTTTTTCATTCAAAATTGTTTACTATAAATAACATTTTAAAAAACAAAGAAACCAACATAAAGCAATTTTAAACTGGAATTTTATAGTGGGTTTGTTTTTTTTTGTATCTTTTCTCTCTCATTGAAATTAGTTCTTTTAATCCTTTAAACACAGATGGTTGAACAACTCCCATTCCCTCCCCCCCCCTCCCCCCCTTCAACTGACTTGGGATGAGTCCTTGGATTCTCATTTTAAATTAAAATTGCAGCATCATTAGTCAGTGACTTTAATACTTACACATCTCTATCAAGTTAGCATAAGCATAATCTCCTCTCTGCTATAATACTGCGGCACTGTTAACTGTTCAGAATGAAACCGGACAAAAAAAAAAAAAAAACCAGCTCTGCCTCTTTTGCACTGCAGATGTCTCTCCCATGTGCCAAATGCGAATATTAGATGCTACGAATGAAAGCCAAATAACATATTGGCTAAATACATGGGTTCGAAGGCTTTTCTTATCTATGTGAGATCAAGCCAAGGGATGTTTACAAACTGTAGATAACATACTTGAACCAATGCAGTATTCTAGAAGAATGAAAAGTGGATGAGCGATAATTTCATGTATACAGGTTTTTTTTTGTATATTTGTTAATAATTTTGGTAATAAAATTTGGACAGAAGAAAAGTCTTGATGACAACTTATTTCACAGCTCTTCTATTTACAGACCTTGAAAACTGTAATAAACTTATTGCTAATAGGGTTCTGTGTCAGATCACAAATCTAGGGAAAGGTCCTGTGGTGCAATCTGTTTTTCTCATGTTCAGAAATTTAAGGTGAGGGCTATGGATGGACAGTTTTTAAATTGTGCAAGTAAAATGATCTGCAGATAGATTTATTTTTATTTTTTTTAGTATTTTCACATGCTAAGATCCAAAGCACTTTCAAAACTTGTAAAAATCATGCATTGCTATAAGCTCAGATAACACAGCAAAAAGTCTCATAATCTAGGCTTAAATATTTAGAGGTCAATTTTAAGTGTTGCTCATGCACAATGGCCACATATGTGCGTACGTGGGCTGCACGTGAGCAACATGGATTTTAAAAACCAGAAAATTATGTATGTATGTACCCGTGCATGTGTGAGGAATAAGGGGGCAAGGCATGGGTGGGGCATGGATGTTCTGGGGCAAACAGGGGCGGATTCTCGATGACGACCGGCCAGCCCAGGAGATACCATGCGGTCTGCCGAGCGCGACTCTGTCATGGCCGCACTCAGCAGACCACTTGACTAGAGCGACCGGCCCACCGGGGGATGCCCGATCCCCCAATAGGCCAATTCGCCCCTGGGCATGGCCAACACTTATGCACGTAACTCCATATTTTTTGGGCAAAAACTGCAGCGTGCATATGCAAGATATCTGCATAACTTTATTACTGCTCCTGATTAGGAGCAAGCCTGTAGATCTCGTGCTTTAGGGCTTATAGGACATGGTGAGGGGTCCTGGTCGACTGGGTGGCATGCAGGATGAAGAACCAAAGAGGTCTGTAAAACCTTGATATTAACTGGACAAACTGGTTGACTAATTAGAAAACTGAGAAAGTGGCTCGCGCGAGCATGTTTTAATATCTGCATGCATACATCTATAAAAGCCAACAAAATCCTATGGAAGATACACGCATCCCAGCTGTGCTCAGTAACCTCTTAAAATTAGGAGCATATTTACACGTGGTTGTGTATTTTAAAACACACACGCGCAAGTGCACACACAATTTAAAATGTGAGCATATCTTCGTTCACGTGCCAGTACTCGCCTGTACACGTGCACATGCATTCTTTTAAAATTGCCATCCCTGGGTCTGTGTGCTAAAATTTAGCATGTACAAGCAAATAGCATGTTAGTAACTAAGAGAGCAATTTTCAGACGTCTGCTTTGGGATAAAGTCTGTGAGGACTTTTTCCCCTTGGGTTTTGCATCAGGTAACAGAGGGAAAGTATGTACATACTTTCACATTGAAACTTTCTATGGGTGCAAAATACCCACAGATGTATACATCTGCTTTTCATGCAGATAGATTTTGAACATAAGATAACATGTGCGATATTTTCCAATGCCACCCAAATTATGCCCTGAGAATGACTCCCCCAAATATGGCTAAAACTATATGCATCCTTACAGCTTTATTGAATGAGGGCAATATTCTGAAAAACAATTTATGTACATAAATCACTGTCTATTCATATAAATGGCTTGGAAAATTGCCCTCTAAAGACCTAGCATGCATGATAAAACCTGTTTCGGGGAGGGGGGGGGGGGGGGTTTGGATGCTGGAACATCTCCTCTGTCTCATCTCCAGCAGAACTGCCTTGCCTTCTTTCTGGATGGTACTGTTTCTTTAATACTTGTGATTGCTTCCATGGAAGGTCCCAGAGTCTTACATCTTTCAAAAGTGATGCTGACACCCAGCTATTTCAGCAGCTAGGCTGTGGCACATAGCTGCTGGCATGACAAAGCTGCTTACCAAAGGGGTGTGCCCCTGCGGAAAGTTGGCAGCTTGAGAAGATCTGGATTGTAAGTATTGTCTGGCAGTTTACTGAGGCTACCCTTCTTTTTTAGATATATGGACAAAATATGGAAGGGGACTGTTAGGCCAATCCCATCCAAACCATCAACACCATCTGCTCTTTCCCAGCCATCTATTAAAGGGTTTATGCTTTCTTTAAGTGTTAGTTCTACTTCAAGGTCTAATAAGCTTGGTATGGGTGATCATATCCTTTTGGATATAATATCTGTCTCTTATCACTGACATTCGTCTTCCTCCTACTATTGGATGTGAAGCTGTTGCAAACTCTGGGGAGAATCTGTGTTTGTCTGAAGTCTGTGATGACTCACTATGTTTTGCTTTAGTCCCTTGCACTTCAAAAAGCAGGAAATTCTCTAGATTTCTTCCAATAGGAATCTTAAGGAGGATTAGAAAGAGCATGCTGCTAAGAAGGAAGCCAGGAAAGACTACAAATCCCAGAAGTCTTGGGAGTAACTTGCTAGAATGATTTGAATAAGCAGATGTGGAAGATGGGGTATGACCACTCACTCCTGCAGAGGTAGGCAAGCTCCTGTATAACGTGAGTACTGCCAGTAATGGAGGGAAGAGAGGAGGGGAGGAACACAGCACCCAGACGGCACAGCTACAGAGATTAAGCCCTCAAGACCTTAGAGGCAGCTCAGCCAAGAGCTTGGTGAAATTGAGGAAGAGTCAGAGGATCCAGATCCAGAAGAAGGATTTAGCAAGCACCTCACAAGATTAAGGTTTTGGGGGTTTTTTTTGTAGAAAGAAAGCTATCTTTAAGCTTTAGGAGTGTGTTTTTTGTGAGGAATAAGTAAAAGAAGAGAATTTATAGAAGTCTTATGGGGAACTAGACAGAGCTAAATACATGAGAATGCAGAGTAACCATACACTGCCCTGTCCTTCCAGTGTCTGTGAGTTTTTTTCTTCTTTGGTCAGTTTATTAGTGCTGAAGTAAATGGCTGTATGTTTGCTAAGAGGCAGGACCTGTTGCAGCTTACAAGAAAAGCAAACAGTGGTCAAGATAAGGACTCAAACAATAGTAAAGTAAGATTGAGAGAGAGAGAAAAGCCCAGTAGGGGTAAAGCATTGTTTGTTATAGCTGCCTTGGGAGGAGATTAAATAAGACTAAGGGACTGCAAGAGAAACAGAAAGACTGCAGTCAACCCTAATTGAATATCAGCTGTTTTGGGTTAAGCCTGGAGAACAGAATTGTTACAGTGTGATGGGATACTACAACTGGTGTTTCACTGCAAAGTGTATAATGATTTCTGTTTTGAGAACTGTGTTCCTGCCTCTCTGTGAGAAGTGATATGAATCTGAAGTGAAAAGGTGTTTATTTTCAAAACTTCTACCAATAAAAAAACTAATGTTATTGAAATCCCTGCTGTGTTTTCACTTTTTCAAATGGAGGAATATGGAAAGAATGACTGTATAATCAGAGGAACTGAGACCATGCAGCTTCTGGTACATGGGAGCAAAAGCTGAAGCCAGCCAAACATTGGCATTGAGAGTTTAAGGAAATTAAGTTACTATGGAGGAAAACCAACCATGCTGAATGTCTCTGACTTACAATCACAGTAAAGGGGTTTAAAGAAACATTTGGGGCCTGAAGCCAGGTTGCTAATGGAGCTCGAGCAAGTATTCTAGACTGCTGGGGCACCTCTATAATTCACAGAGAGATGGAGATGAGATAAAAATGTTCAGTTGATGTTGGAATAAGAGGTCTGGAGGCTAAAGGGGCAGTTCTGCTGGCTAAAGCTGAAGAAAGAAGAGGCACTAGAGGTGCTGAGTGTTCTTCTCTTAAGAGTGGTTGAAGTGACTCCAGGGTCAGCCTTGAGCACAACCAGCCATGTTTTAGGTTGGGATCATAAGTAGTATGCCTTAAGTAAAGCATCTCTAACTCCACATTATTGTTTTCTTGTGGTAAATGATTAACTACTTGTCCATACTGTCACAGGATCATCCTTCTCTCAAGAATTACCCTGCAGGTCATATCTCACAGTACCCCAGCATTCACTCTGAGGCACTTGCCTTGTGAAAGAGTCACAGCATTCCTCACTTAGATGGGAAGAGTATTGAACTTGGGAGCACAGGGGGATATAAGAACTCATGGTAGTACTTCTGCTGCCTTAACTAGCTGTGCTTTTTCTATCCATTTCAGTAATGTATGAGAACCCTAGTGGAATTACACTGGAGTCTTTATGGATGGCTATTAATCGCCTCAAATATTCTTTGACTATGAGAGTAGATAATGTTTTACCTGTAATTGGTTCTATGCAAAATCAGGTTCAATCTCACCAGGCACTGATTAAGTCTAATGTTGATAAATTGCTTGACTTAGAAAAGCAGTGTAAGGCTACACAGAATTGTGAAGCAGCTTTAATTAAAGAAAAAGCAGCAGTATATCGGAGATTGGAGATTGTGGAGAATTATGCTAGAAGATTAAATAATTGTCTTTTAAATTTTCCAAAATCTATAACTCTGTCACCATTAGAGATGCTCAAAACATTTTATGTGGATATTTTGAAGGTTCCCACTGCATCAATTCCTCCTGTTTCTAAGGTCTTTTACTTGCCCACTCAACCTAGTGGGGAGCCATCACATAGTACCCCTGTTGCTTCTGATGCCTTAGCTGCTATTCCTGATTTGATTGCTTTGCTGCCGGACTCTCGGGTAGAAGTTAAAGGTAGAGCAACACTGCTGGTTGCATATGTTCTTGAACCTGAAATGAGCTGGACAATGAAAATGTTTTTTCATTCTAGTGAGAAGTCTTTTTTAGGTAGCCAGCTGGCACTATTTCCAGATGTTGCCAGAGCAATTCAGATGAAGGGGAAGGATTTTTTTTGCAAAATAAAAAAGGCAGAAAGTGATTGCCCTTGGTGCATTGTTTCTGTTGCAGTTTCCCTGCAAATGCCTGGTAAAATTAGGTGATATATATTTTTTTTTAAATCAGAGCAGCTATAAGGTTTCATACAAAATAAAGAGATACTTGTAGTTTTATCCATTTAAGAGGTTCAATAGTCTTCCACATATGTTCAAGTGATTATAATTTGTACCAATGTTGCTGTCTCCTCTCTTTTCCCCCCATAATTGAGGTCTCATTAATGGATAACATTTTCTGTGTTAATATTGGTTTTCCCCTGTATTTCTTTTTCATCTAATGCAACGAGATGTCTTTTTTTTTTTTTTTTTACTAATTTGTTTGAAATAAAGAAATATAAAGTTAAAAAAAGACCGGCTTCAGAAGACATTAGTATGCATATGCTAAAACTATTGGCTACTCGTGCCTTAATGAAAGAAAGTCACATGCAAATTAAATTTTAATGGGTGCATGGGTAACAGCAAGGCATACTTTCCTCCACAGTTTATTTCATTTAATGATTGCTTGCTAAAACTAAATGTTTTACACCTGTCTCAGACTGAGTGGTAACTTTCTAGTATTCTATTATGTACATCTGACAAATACCCTTGCCCCCACTATCTCTTTACTACACTTACCTCCTTCCTCAAACTGCCTCTACCTCCCTTCCCCTTTCATTCTCTGCCCAGACTATGACTGACTTCTTCCATGAAAAGACTGACGAGATTAATCACGAATTCTCCACCCAATAACCTCCTCTGCCCCCACTTCATTCACTTTCCTTTCCTTTGGCCTCTGCTATACTTTCTTCCTTTTCTGAAATCACAGAGGAGAAAACTGCTCACCTTTTCTCCTCCTCCAAACTGTCTACTTGCTCCAGTTGTAACCCCATCCCCGGGTGTGGACTGCACTCCAATGGGGCCATAAAGGTATTTATAGTCTCTTTGGGGCAGGGACCCTGGCTAGCTCTTCTGTCTCCCTTACATCCCAAGGTTTGGATTCTTTTGATTGGAGGAAGAAAGGAGTGCTCTCAGATTCCTGTGCGGGGAGACTGACTTCCTCTCCTTAATTCCCTGGGTGAGCTGAATTTCTAAACACTGTGTGCCGAGTGCCCAAATAAGACGCAGGGACCACTGGGTTAGTGTCCAAAAATAATACTTTACTGTAAAAAAAAAATCTTTGGACTGATGGAACAATAAATATGAATTTCCAACTCCACAGTTGTTTCTATTTCTCGTTTTTTATTTTACAATTCTGTGACCTCTATCTGTGCAAGAGTCTCTTAATAAGGCTGAAAAATGCAGCCACCCTCCTGGATTAGGCTGAGCAGTGGACATCTTTGGTTAGGGTCCTTTGAGTGGGCGGGAAACCCTTCCCAGATGGCAAAAAATCTGTCTCTGAACAGAGAAAAGTTAACTCTCTCCCCAAGGTTTTTGTAAAGACTCCGAATCGGTGCCCTCTCTTTTTAAAGATGATTTCTTACTCACAGTTAGATGTACTGGATCTTGATGGGATCCCTGGTGGAAAGGATCCTTGATGGAACTGCAGGTTTCACAGGTCCCCTGATGGGTAAGAAGAGGGTCAGAAAACACTTCCTCCCAGATCTTGGAAATAAACTTTCTTCTGTCCCAAAAAAGTAAATAACCCCTGATCTCCCTTGCAGCGGGTCACTACCTCGGATGGGCAGGTCTTCCCTAACCCAGGGTGTTTTCAACACAGAGTTCCCCCATCCCTGTATCTCAGAAAGGCCCAGGGGTTCAGCAGGGCTCCTACCAAGCAAATTGTCCAAAGTCCAAATTATTCCCTGGACACCCTCTGTACCTCTGAAGGAGAGCACATCAGGAATGCCCAGACCCACTCTGGAGGGATCTCAGATGACTTGCAAGGCTCCAGGTAGGCCTATAATGTAACACATGAAAAAACTCCAACCTTCCTCTCAAACCTTCAACTGATACTGCCCCCAGAGCCCTTTGGAAATCTCTGCGGTAAAACCTCCTGCAGAGGATATCCATTACAGCACCCTCAAAGGGAGGGACTGCCCATGAATGGGTTCTCCCTCTAATCATCCCTCTCTATCTGCACTAGTGTGTATACGCCCAGGGGTAGATTTTCAAAGGGTTACGCGTGTAACTCCCGAAAACCTACCCCAAACCCCTCTGCGCACACCGATCCTATTTTGCATAGGCTCAGTGGCGCGCGTAAGTCCTGGGGCTTTCCTGGGGGGGTCATCCGAGGGTATTCTGGGGGTGTGGTTGCGGGCGTGGTTCCAGCCCGGGGGCGTTCCGGGGGGCATGGCCGCAACTCCGGACCAGCCCCTGGACCGAAACCTGTCAAGTGAGTTACGCCTGCCTTGAGCAGGCGTAACTTTGGGAATAAAGGTAGGGGGGATGTAGATAGGGCTGGGGGGTGGGTTAGGTAGGGGAAGGGAGGGGAAGGTGAGGGGAGGCAGAAGGAAAATTCCCTCCGAGGAGGGAACAGGCAGCACGCACAGGGCTCGGCGCACAAGGAGGTGCCCAAATGTGCACCTCCTTGTGCGCGCCGACGCAGTATTTTATAAGATACACGCGGCTACGTGCATATCTTATAAAATCCGGCGTACATTTGTTTGCGCCTGGTGTGCGAACAAAAGTACGCGCTCGCGCTTTTTTATAAAATGTACCCCCCAGAGTCTACTGGTAACCCAGAAAAGTGCCCAGGTTACACAATGATCCCATTCCCTCCTGGCTGGCTCCTCAGTTCTATCTCCCTTGCAATCATACCCTCCCATCTATCACATCCTCAATTACTTGCCACAGAGGCTGTCACCTTTTCCTTAAAACATGCTGTCATCATGCCACTTCTTTAAAAACCTTCACTGGACTCTACCTGCCCCACTAACTATTGTCCCATCTCCCTCCTCCTTTTCACATCCAAAGTGCCAATCATCTCTGTTGTCTTCACTTCCTTTAATCTCAAGTCATTCTGGATCCACTTCAATCCAGCTTTTTCCATTCCTCTACGTTCCACAGAGACTGATCTTCCCAAAGTTTCCAGTGACTTCCTTATGGCCAAGGTCAAGATCTTTACTTGATCCTCATTTCCCCTTGACCTATTTGCCGCTTTTAACCCCCTTGATCACTGGACGCCATTGGATTTCAGGACACTCTTCTAACCTGGCTTTCTTTTTACCTCTTCCATTGTACTCTTACCTTATCCTTTGGTGGTTCTCCCTCTGCCACTGTTCTGCTATAGGTTGGTATGCCTCACACCTCTGTCTTGGGCCCTTCTCTCTTTTCTCTCTATACTTCTTGCCTTGCTGTTCTGATCTCCTTCCATGGCTTTCAGTGCCACAGCTACACTAGATTTAAATTGTACAGATTCATCCAGCTCTTAGGCTGCCTGAAGGGGAGGGTTGGTAGAGGTGAATACATTTGGCCAAAATAATTCATAAACATCAGCAGCACACATTTCCTTGGCAGGAGAAAAGCAGCTTTTAGTCAGCCCATGCAGGGCAGCTATAGTCTACATTAAATTGTTTACCAACTAACATCTATTCAGAGGGAATAATTAGCAGTGCTGATAACTGACAATATTGTCAATGATTGTAACAGATGTGTGCTACCTAAATGTAAAAAAAAGAGTTAATATCATAAAAATATGCCATTTTCATACAATACTGAGGGACAATTTGGAAGGCTTACTTGGATTGTCCCATTCATGGTGAACAAGTAATTGATGATGAAAATCAATAACACTGCAGTGATGATCTGGAATTTGCATTGGATTTGTTTTATAATAAAATGAAAAATGTAACAAAACTTGCTTCATTTCATTACAAACAAAATGAAAAAAAAACCATCCAAAATTCAGTTTATATTTTTTATTAATTTTGTAAACAAAACTAAATGGTCTCCTCACTGCCCTGACTCTGCCCCCAGCATGCTATCGCACGCAAAAAGGGCCTTTTCGCTTGCAATAGAGGCTTATCGTATGCGATAAGCCTTTGAAAATGACCCCCTTAGTCAGCTAAATTCTAGCCTCCTAACAAGTTAGGGGTACATTGAATATGTACCTAAATATTAATTTAGCTGGTAGAGGAGAACCAGAAGGCTCATCTGCATACTGCTCCCAGCATCCCCCGGGAGAAGAGTCCAGAAGTCACTGCAAGCAATCCAGGGATTGACGTCCATAGCCCCAGCTTCCAGAGGCCCCGCCCCCTTTGCAGTAGAGGCGGACCGGAAGGCTCATCTGCATACTGCTCCCAGCATCCCCCAGGACAGGAGTCCAGAAGTCACCACAAGCGATCAAGAGATTGACGTCCATAGCCCCAGCTTCCATAAGCCCCACCCCCTTTGCAGTAGAGGAGGACCGGAAGCACATGCCTAACAGCATGTGAATCTCAAATCCTTCCATTAACTGAGTGAAGATTAATTTAACGGTGGTTAAAGAGGATTGGTAAGTATAGCTTTCAGAAATGTTTGGGCTTATACAAGTTTGGTGAAAGGTGAAATTAAGGGATATATATTCTTTATAATTTGTGTGTGTCTGAGGTAATAAGCAAGCCAGAGATAGTTAATTCTAGTGTCTGTCTTTCCCACCCACTCAACCCTTGATTTTTAGGCATGAGACACTTTCTCATTAAAAATCAATCAGGGTCTTATCTAAATCATACTATTGTACCAGTCCTTATTGAAAGTTTAATCATCCCCTTGTAGGACACTAGCTGATTAATTAGTAAATTCACCTGTAAATTTAAACTACTCTCATTCCAACTCTCTTAGTATCCTAAACTTAACTAGGAACTCAATAAAACTAAGATGAAGGCAGCAGTCCAGCAGCAAGAGGGGGGCTTTCCAGTCTTTTTCATTGAGTGTCACATGTATGATTTTTTACCCGCCGGTGAGAGATTGTATGCGTGCACTCGGTGCAAAGAGCTCCTGGATCTCAGGGAACAAGTCCGATTTCTGGAGGCTAGAGTAGCAGACTTGGAGGAGCTGAGACAGAGAGGTACATTGATGAGACCTTCAGGGACATAGTAGCCAAGTACCAAATCCAGTCTGGCAACCCTAGTGCTGCCTTGGATCAGAAAGGTCTCCCAGTAGGAGAACATCACCCTGATGTAGCAGGAAGTGATCCTGTAGCAAGGACCTGTTCTCCAGGTGATGTATTGTCCTCTCGCACTAAGGGCAAATCTCCCAGGGCTACTGCCCAGGAGGGAAGGGTTAGGCTGGCCATCAAAGTTGGTGATTCGATTATTAGAAATGTAGATAGCAGGGTGGCTGGTGGATGTGAGGACCGCCTGGTAACTTGCCTGCCTGGTGTGAAGGTGGCAGACCTCACGCGTCACCTAGATAGCATTATAGACAGTGCTGGGGAGGAGCCGGCTGTCGTGGTACATTTCTTTGGACTTTCAATCATTTCATTTTGAGAATGAAATGAAATGAAATATGAAATTTTGTTATCTCCTATTTCACTTCCCCCAAATGCACCTTTCTAGTTCTTAGTGGAAGATGGGATTTGATGCAAGAGGTAACAGTATTGGAGCCATTTGACAATAGTGATCACAACATGATCAAATTTGACTTAATAACTGGAGAGAGGACATTAAAGAAATCTAATGTGACAGTATTTAACTATCAAAAATGAGAAAAACTGTAAGCAAAAAACTGAAAGGAGCAGCTGCAAAGATTAAGAGTTTGCATCTGACATGGACCTTGTTTAAAAAAATCATCTTGGAAGCCCAGACCAAATGATTTCCACAAATTAAAAAAGGCAAAAGAAAGGCTAAACAACTACTGATGTGGTTAAAAGAGGAGGTGAGAGAGGCTATAATATCTAAAAGAATGTCTTTCAAGAAATGGAAAAGGGATCCGAATGAAGGAAACAGGATATGCACTAGAATGCAAATCATTGATAAGGAAGGCAAAGAAAATTTGAAAAGAAGCTTGCCATGGAAGCAAAAACTTGTAATATAAACTTTTTCAGGTGCATTCAGAGTTAAAGCCTGCAAGGGAGTCAGCTGGACTCAAGGGATATAAGGGCTTCATAGAAATGGCAAGGCCATAGGAGAGAAACTAAATGAATTATTTGCTTTGGTCTTTACTGAGGAAGATGTTAGTGAGATATTCATGCTAGAAATATTCAACCGTTATGATTCAGAAGAAATGAAACAAATCTCAGTGTACCTGGAAGATGTACTAGGGGAAATTTACAAACTAAAGAGCAGCAAATCACCTGGACCAGATGGTATATATCCCAGCATGCTGAAAGAACTGGAAAATGAAATTGCAAATCTGCTATTGGTAATTTGTAAACTATCATTAAAGTTGTCTATGATACCTGAAGACTGGAGAATTGTCAATGTAATGCTAGTTTTTAAAAAGGGATCCAGATGTGATCCAGGAAATTATAGATCAGTGAGTCTGACATCTGTACCAGGCAAAATTGTAGAAATTATCTTAAATAATAAAATTACTGAACATAGTTTAATGGGACAAAACCAACATGGATTTAGCCAAGGGAAGTCTTACCTCACCAATCTGGTATATTTTTTGAGGGCGTTAAATAAACATGTGGACAAATAAACACGTGGGCAAACAGTCCAGGCATCATTGTATATAAAATATTTAATCTTATTATTAAGCCCTCCTTCTTCATACAAAATAGTACATGGACAATCTACTCACGTTTGCCTCTAATCCAAGACCTTCTATATCCGGAGCAACACTCTCATTGATTTCTCTGGATCAAGTCGTGCATTATATTGTAAATTCAAAAAGATAATTGAAAAATTCCAAATGTAATGGATCAATTAATTCAAAAGATCCAATCTACTGATTAATTAACAAGGCCACCAAATGTTCAAAGCACAAGGCGATATAGCCATGATTGATGTAATGACTGATGCAAATAATTCTTAGAATAACATTTTCTAAACACAGGCATGCCTGCTATAAATGCATCCATTTGTCAAGTTACCTTATTGAAAATCACTAACATTCCAATTAATTTAAATGATCTAAATGGTCATTTTCCTCCATTTATGAAATATTTAGAATAATCCCAGACATTATTTAAATATTTTGCTACATTTGAGTGAAAGATGTTTTCTTCTTTTTTTGTTGAAATAGTTTTCTTTCACTAGCCCAATATTTTCTTTTTTTTGGTCTTTTTACGGATAGCTAACATTGGAGGGACCAATCGGCAACCAGCGAGGAAGCAGTCCTGCAGGAGGAGGTAAGGTCTTCTTCAGCTCAGGTTGACTGGTGGTGGTGGGAACGTGAAGGGCTCCAGACTGTTTAGATAGGTAGAAGGGTGCTCCAGAGGGTGGGGGAATTCTGCTCCGGCCCTGCTAATTTTTTTTAAGGTGAAAGAGATGGGGTTTGGCCTGCTTGGAATGAGAGAGAGGACTCACCCGGCTGGCCTAGCCCAATCACATTGAGCCAAAATAGGAGGGAAGGAGATGGATAATTGAGGTCAGGGAACTTTTTTTTTTTTTAATGCAGGTATTCAAATAATGACATGCAAAATGACCACTGAGAAAAAAAGATGTTTCGCATGCTTTTTTTTATTCCTGGTCTATTTGCATGTCATTAGCGTCCTACACCCTGGAGGGACCACTTATTTTAACGAGTGCATTAAATAAAACCTGCGTTAATATCTAACTCCAATTTTCAGGCGAATTTTATTTAATCTGCCCCTTTGATCTTAAGAACCATGAAAGGCAACAGACCATCTTATCTGAAAGACAGACTTACAACTTCAGTCAGGTGCTGAGATTTAGCCAAGAATCTAATCCCTGACACAGGACCATGTATCGCGAGCAAATTCTTCATTGGGGGAAATGAGAAATGAACTTCACCGATTACATTCCTGGTGGCATGAAACGTGAAGCATGGTGTCCTCTTGCTGCCTCAAATTTAAAACTGGAAAGGTAGCAAGAGGGATACATGCTTCATAATTTATGCCACCAGGAAAGTAATCGGCAAATTTATTTCTCATTTCCCCCTAATGAAGGAATTGCTCGTAAAACAAGTGTGGGGATTAGAATGAAGATTTCAGTCCTTGGATTCAAATTGAAGAGTTTCCTTTTTTGAGCTTCTACTGTGAGATAGATAAATACTTTTTCTAAAAAAAATAAATGTATGGATATGTCACTTTTTTACACTAATTTTTCAGACAATTGTATACTAATATTTATATAGGGAGCATAAGTCACAGACTGTGATTTCTAAGTTTTGTGCAGCTCAGTATGCTGACTTCCAAAAAAAAAAAAAAAAAAATGTCATGGCACTTAGTTTAACATGAAATTATATAAAAAAAAAAAGAATATATAGCAGTACTTTTTTGTTTTGGGACTTTTTTTTGAGCAGTGTTTTATGGGATATTGGTGATGGGGGATCATTTTAGCAAGGAAAGTCAGGGCCATAAAGGTTCATTATGTTCATTAATATGCTATATAACAGTATTGGGAATAATGTTCCTCTGATTAGATCATTAGCACTTCACAGAAAATTCATTTTTGTGATGGCAAGAGATTGATGTGTCAAAGGTAGACCTGCAAGGTGCACAAAAGTAATCCTGAGCCCACTTACAATTAAGAACTCAATAGATTTTGCCTAGTTCTAATTTGACCTTGAAATGTCTGCATCTCTTTACGTCTCAGCTCAGTCTGAGTTACATCCTAGAACCCTGTAGATGGCAACCAGGAGGCTCTACCAGGAAATGTCTACCTCATTTTCTGGGGATATTTCACATAGATATTTGTGTATGTAGCGTTATATTAGGAGTTGGAAAACTCTGGTATGCATGACGTGTAACATGCAAACAAATTCTGGCCAACACACCACCTGTCCAATATGATGCACAACATCATCATGGCAAGCCTGCGAGTTTTGAAAATTCGGACAGTGGCAGGAATGTGCGGGTAAGCAGCACACCAGCTGTGTTTATGAAATATGGAAGCAGAACGTCAGGATTTTGACAGCGGGGCAAGCTAAGATATAAAGAAAGTGTTTTAAAAAGTAGCCTTTGCATCCCAAATAATCAGTTATATACCACAAGTCAGTTGACTAAGTTTAAATCTGCATTATAACTATTCAGGCCAAGCCTAACAACAAAACAAACATGTCCATTCCTCAAGCTTCTCTGACACTGCACGCATAAGGCGAAACATTTGAAAAGGAAATTTGCTTAGATCTCTTGACTGGTATCAAAATTCCTGCCCTTTCCCTAGAAAAAAGCACTGTGTAATTTTAGCTTGAATCAGCAAAATATAAGATTTGGAGCAAACTTGTGCAGAGCTTCAGGGGCGGCTCAAGGCAATCTGCTGCCTGAGGCGAAGGATGAGATGTACCCCCACCACCCTCCTCCCACCATCACCCTGCCTACCCTGCCCCCTCTCCATTTTCCACACACACCCATACATGCATACACACATATACCCTCATTCACTTCTCTCCCTCTTCCATACACTCATGCACTCTCATTGTCTCTTCTCACCTTGATTCTCATTAGCTACAGGAGCCTCCTATTTCCCCAGGTCCGTGGGACATACACTCCACTTCCAACTCCTCCTCCTCCTCCAGTAGCGTCATCCTGCTCTGCCCTTATTTTATTTTTGGCACATGGCCCAACACTGTTGCTCCTTCTCTTCCTGCATCTTCAGTTTCATGTGGAGGAGGGTGACACTCCTGCTAATTTTTCTTGCCATGCAGCACTAGGCTTCACATTTTCTTCCTGGAGTACAGGTGCTGATGCTCCTCCTTCTTCAAGCATGCTCTGTTCCAGGCCCTTTCTCTTCCGGCCTTCTGCAACAGGGCACTCAGAGTTTTCGGTGTTGTCTCGGCAATTCATTCAGAATTCCAGTGTCTCCGGGCCATATCCAAAGAGTTCCCAGGTATGAGTGTGAGGCAGTCATGGAGGGGCAGACAGTGCAAGGCAGACGCCACAGCAGTGTTCTGAGAGGGCCATTTTTTGCTGCCATAAAATTCTGCCACCTGAAGTGAACGCCTCATCTTGCCTCATTATAGAACTGCCCCTGTGCACGTTCCTTTTGCATGCTTGTTCCTGCAAAAGGAACAGGTGACCAGAAACAGGTGACCAGAAACAGGAGCGCTGTGAGAAGAACTGTAGCCAAGTCACCTGCTGAAGGTTTTGGGAAGGTTTAAATACCTGCTGAGCTCTGATGCCATCTGGAGGGGCTGATGGCAATTTCCCGCCGCGAGCCCTTTAACACCCCCTAGGTGGCGTGCGCACGCGCCTAGGAGGAAGCCAGGGAGGGGCGGAGTCGACGGCATCCTGCGGCAGGGAGGCCCGGGACAGCCCCAGCGACATGTAGGGTCTGTCCCCCACATCAGAGGGGCCCGGGGAGGCACGGGTCATGCTGGGAGGGAGCCGGCATGTTGGGCAGGTAGCAGGGATGGCCAGGACAGACCGTGGCCACAGCCACGGCCGGTAAGCCTAACAGATAGAGGTCTACAAAATCATAGGGGGTCATTTATCATAATGCGATAAGGCATTTTTGCATGCGTTAAGGGCTTATCGCATGCGAAAAGCCCCGTTAACGCATGCGATCGCACCATATCGTATGGTGCGATGCAAATTCGAGGAGTTAGGGGCGGAGAGTGGGCTGGGTTAGCCTGTCTGCGAAGAGCTATTGCACAGCCATAATGCCAATTTTAACTACACCTCTTTGGATTGCGTTAGGCTGTGCAATAGCTGCCGTGAGGAAAGGTTCATTGCCATTTGCGATGTCTCCTGTAAATCCTATTTCAGGTGAATTGATGGGTCCAGGGCGCAGAGAGAGAGAGAGAGAGACTGGCCATGTATCATGGCCCATAGGTAGGTATTTGTATCCCTATGGTAGGCCCACCTAGTAACTCAAGGTGGGGATTAGGTAAGAGTGTAGGGGGTTAGGGGCCACTTTGACATTCTACGTGACACCTAAGAACAGAACAGTGGTCTCTTGTGAAGATTTGCTGGCCTTCGGAGTGAGGAAACTCACTCCAAGATGAGATTTGGGCAATGTTCTCTCAGCCAAGCTTGATGGACTCTCTACCTGGGTAACATTCACTCTCTTGCCAACCTGCATTAGTTCTACTTTATGGATATCTTTAGTGAACACCGAACTGAGGTATTTGTTTCTCCACACATTGCTCCTTGTCTCCTTTCAATCTTATAGTGCCACCGCTGCCCTTCCTCCTTCCTTTGATGTATCTGTAAAATGTTTTGTCACCTGACTTTGCTTCTTTCTAATTGGTTATCTTATTAGCTGGCTAGAATTTAGCTGGATAAGTACCCAAATATTCATTTAGCCGGCTAACTTCTGAGTTAGCCAGCTAAATGTGTTTGAATATGGACCTCTTAGTGTTCCATAAGTGGCCCCAGCTTCCAAAATATAAAGGCCTTCTTTTTTACATCAGATTTTGAGCCATGTATTGAAGTTGTCTATATGGCTTAGCCTTTCCTTTCTCTTCCCATGAACAGGTAACATTTTTGAAAAGGCAATGGTCTTTTCCATATACCAACGCTGGTTTCCCAGAGTATGGAAATCTCTCTCTACTGCTTGGATGCTATTTCTAGTGATGCTATTAGTCCCTAGATTTACGATAGCATCAATTTTATAGTCCTTACTTTCTTCTTTAATTGCATTGTTAATATGGTTTGCATTTCTGCCAGCTGAGGATACTGGAAGACAATTAACTTTTGGGTGCCCTTCAAAACGAGTCCCTGAGTTAGTGCCTCTGATATCAGAATCTGTCAGCAGAAGGAGCTTTTTGTTATGCTATTTGATAGTATTTTGAGGTTTCTGTGTGAACTGAGTGTCTTTCGTTTCAGATATCACTTTAGTTTCTACTTTTAGAGTACCTTCATGTTCCAATTCAGAAAAGGCTTTGTGTGTGGGTATCATTTGGGAGACTGCCTGCTCTGTGTCATAAGCCTTATCCTTCCAGAACCCAGAGAAATCCATTTATTTCTGGGTTTCTGAATTTTCTGTCAAATGGGGCAGATATTGTGGGTGCTGCAGAGTTGGGGAGAGACAACATATGTGCATTAGATGCATTTCTTTTCAAATATCGATGCAGTTTCCATTTTTGGAGCATATTATTACTTCTTTTTTGGACTTCATTTTCATTGAACAATGTTTGTGCCTTATGCATCATTTTACATTTTCATATCTCCTCTTTTCTTTCTGCCAGGGTAGACATATTTAAGTCCTTCCTTAATTCTCATTTCATATGGATTGTAAAGCAGACTCAGTTGACACATCTAATCCCCGCTGACCTGCAATAATGAAACTGACCGACAAAATCCACAAAAGAAGGGTAATAGAAAGAGGGGAAGAACCCAAGGAGAAGCAAATGCTCTTTGCCATTCTAACAACCTCATCTGTCAAGTAGAGTCAGAAGAGCAACCAGCTGTAGGAATTTTGATGGAATCTCCATGGAACGTTACCGGTGTCGAAGGAGAACACGAAGAAGGGCCAATGGATACAGAGATAGATGAGATGCCATTGGTGCAAAAGTTGTTTGATTCCCAAGAGCTGTTTAATAATGAAGAGGTCAGAGAAAATGGAGATCCAGCAGTGGACATAGACAACAGCGACTATGGTATAGATTGTGCAGAAATAGAACTGTATCACGCAGTGGCAGATGCCGAGATGACAGATTACATTAACAAACTAGAAGAAAAAGATTGTTCATGTATTATAGCAGAGGTAAGAGTGTATTTTTTAAATTTTTCTGAGTGTCATGACAGAAAGCGAACTAGATTTTAGAGCGACGTTCTCAATCTTGCAAATGGTTTATGTTATAGTTCAACAGATCTTTGCTGACCAAAGAAAACAAAAATACGGGAGATCCACCAGCAATGAAAGTGTCCTGCATGTGCTGTATTTGTGCTTGCAAGGGTGACAAACCGGAAGATGTGGAGGATAAACACAAAGATCGCAAATGGGTTTCAAGACTGGAAGATGTAGGGGACATGAGATGGTGGAATGAAAAGGCAGCTTTGTAAATAAACTCGCATATATGCTCTTTTTTATAAGAGCATATTCAATTCACTCATAAAATCAACAGTGCACTGCATTATAAGGAAATGTCAGCATGGGTTCCTATATGATGACTATGAGGTGTGCATCATGGAAATACCAGGGCAGAATTTTTACAAGTGTCTGAAATAGTATTGGCACATAGAAAGGCAAAAATTAAGAAGCATTTGCATTGGGCGAAGCTTAACCTAGAGATAAATGCTGATTTGCTGTGCTGCTTTCAAAACAAAAGTTTGACAAGTACTGTATCCCTTAACTACTCTTATCAAAATGGATCTATTCCCATATAACAGTACAGGTGAAGAAAAATAAAATAACCAATGTATATTTCACCCCCATGTTAGTACAAAATCCCACGTTTACAAGAAGAGAAGGATCAGAAAAACAAACATTACAAATTTTCATTAGGAGCAATATAAACAGACTAATGCAAAACAATCATTTATATACACAGAACTAATCAAAATTATATTGCGACGCTCATAAAGTGCCTGACCAGTTGAGTAGAAGAAATAAAGGAGGCCATATGTTTATGTTCATCCATCTGAAAACTTTAGATTGCTAGACAAAAAAAAGAAAGACAGTCCAGTTTGAAAAAAGCATAAACAATGCATTTCATTTTAACTTTACATGTGCAAAACTATTTCAGAGAAAAGTCTTTTCCCCCTGCCCCCCACTGACACCACAGCTCCTATCTAAAGCATGCTTAAGATATTTATAAAATATTTTATGGAATTAAAAATGAAGTCCTGGGGAAGAATCAAGAAGGCAGACAGCATACTGAGGTTAATCTGTTCCTACACTCTTATAAACTGCTGTTTTTTAACCTGCTTTGGTGTAGTTGTTCTCTAATGAATAGGAAAGGAAGACTCAGAGTTTTGCCCTCTGATCCTCGAAAATATTTATTGCTCTTCCAATGTATCAATTTGTAATTCCAGAATAACAGTTGATTGATTTGACCCTAGAGAAGTCCTTGGGGTCCCCTCAAGAGAGGAAATGTGAAATACATACAGAACAACCTGAGACAGCCACTGGATTGTTTCCACAATCCTGCCCTATGACATTGTTGCCTCTGGTAACAGACCAACTCAACAGGATGGTGATGGGAACAGCACAGGGTTTAAAATTGTTTTCACTTTGACATGGAGCCTGAAGGAGAGTGCTAGGGAGAATCAGTGGGTCAGTCCAATGCCAATGCCAGAGAACTGTGGTGATAAAAAATGAGAGTGCTATGAAATTGTGGCTGACTTACTTGTGTAGCCCCTCTTCTGCTAATATGTGGGATGGGAGGGGTCACACTAAGTCCTGGAGCAAAGTCCTCAAAAAGTCCAACAGTTCCAGTGTTGCACTCAGGGGTGGTCCCTTGTCCTGGGACAGAGGTGAAATGCCTCGTGAAATGCCTCCTGAAAGGGAACAGGAGGTAACTGCCCCCAGGGGGCGGAGCACTGGAAGAGACAGAGGCTAGGAAGAGCTTCACCACTGGATGCCCAAGGTCCCCCAGGGAGGAGCCCGTAGGGACCCAGGCTGCTTGGACTTAGGTGGGCCTCGCAGGGTCTCCTAGGAGAGAAAATGTCCGGCATGCCCACGGAGACAGGGGGAGCGCGATCGGGTTCAAAGCTGGATGCTGGTTGGAACAGGGAGAACCAGAACAGTGTTGGTGATGACAAGGCGAGGAACAAAGCCAGAATCTGGAGACGAGGTCAGACAGGGAAGGTCAATGTCCAGAGGTCAGTCTGAGGAGTGGTCAACAAAGCAGGGGTCAGATACTGGAGGTCAGATGAGGTCGAAGGCAGGCTGAGATCTTGAGGCAAGCGGCAGGCAGGTCGGGAACAGGCTGTGGTCTTCGAGGCAGGCGGCAGGCAGGCAGGCAAGTCAAGAACAGGCTGAGGTCAGTACCAGAAGTCAGTCCAAGGGTACTACCTGGATAGACAGACAGATGAACACAGGAACAAGCAGGATACAGGAGCTAGGATGTAGGAATGAGTCAGGAACAGAACTGGAACAGAAGTATCCTGGAACGAGACTAGGAACAAGCAGGAACAGGTACAAGCACATAGGCAATCTTAGAACAAACCGACCCGATTGCCAAGGCAAGGAAGCAGAAGCAGAAACTTCCTTATATTGGGGAATCAATCAGGGCACGCTGCGGAGCTAGGAGCCACCCTTGGCTCTACATGAGTCCAGGCAGTCCGCGCGCGCATGCGTATGGGCGTGGCCAACATGACCGAGGACGCCGAACCTCGGTGTGAGGCCCAACGTGCAGTGGAAGGCCCAGCGACCGCCGCCGCAGGATGCCGGGGCCTAGCAGGACTAGCAACTACCGCGAGGGAGGTCATCCTGGGACCCGCTGGAAGTGAGCAGGCCCGCGCGCGGGGCGTGTAACATCCAGGACTTTGATAATAATAATAATTATTATTTATTTGATTTGATTGACCACTATTCAGTTCATAAATTATCATAGTGCTTAAAAATTAAAAAATGAAACTTAAATATATTAAAAAATAAAAGATAAAAAATAAAATAATGATATTTAAAAACAAACATAAAATGAAAGAAAAACAATGTCACCAGGTACCTTCTAAACTCAACTAAATGATCTCACATACTTGAGAAAATATCCATGGTTTCAAAGCCCTACAGAATTTCAGTCCTTTTTCTTTTTCCTGATTGTCAGTGGGACATACGTCCATAATATAGGTGCAACATAGCGAAAAACTATTTGTTGGCTATACTCAAATCTAATTTTCACTGAAGAGGGAACAATATAAATGCAACGCCCCCTTGAGTGCTTTCCTCACGGGGAGTTCCTGGGTCCAGGACCAACCTGGTGGGAGCCGCCCTAGGGCAGACTCCATCAGTCCTCACATTCTTGGTGCCTAGTGCCGCCACCTGAGGAATAAGATGTTAGTGGGTGGGATTTCCCTCCTTTCACCCCAAGAAAACAAATGGGACTATGAACAAGGCTGCCAGTATGTACAAAAATATACAGGTTTATTAGACTATATAAATATATACAATCTCAAGAATATGCACATCGCTAATAGGATGTAAAACAGCACACTTATCTGCTTGTGGTCAATAGTCTCAGGCCACACAATTATAGGCATTTCTACAAGGTAGCAAGAATATTTAATATTTGGTAGTTTGGGGTGGTGGCCCCCACAGTACACCACCATATAGAACAGAAGGGACCTCTTGAGTTACCACTTAATCAAGTGTTATTATTATCCTCCTCCATTTTTCCAAGTCTCACCCATGTGAAAAGATGCAATTGGGCTGGTGGACAGTGTTGGCCTGGGGGGTCCTGTTTTTCCAAACTGCTGCCATATCCTCAGTGCCGCTTCAATTCCACTGAAGCATCCATGGCAACATTGGGTTCCATACCCTCCTGGGGACCTGACTCTGCCTCCTGGTCTATCATTGGGGTCCACACCCTCCTGGGGGACTTGACTCCACTTCCTGGAATGCTGCTGGTGTCCATCCTCTCCTGGGAAACTGCTTGATCTGACACTGGGGTTCATACCTTCTTGGGGGATCACTCAATCTGCCACTGGGGTCCACGCCCTCCTGGGGGACTGTTTGATCTGCCACTGGGGCAAGCCTTCTTGCGGGACCACTTGATCTGCTGCTGGGGTCCACACCCTCCTGGGGATCACTTGATCTACCACTGGTGTCCACACCTTCTTGGTGTTCCGCTCAATCTGCCACTGGGTTCCCCTTGATCAAGGGAGTCAGTTCCAACTCTGGATCTGCCACCATTCTTCGGTTCCTATCCCTTGATGGGAGGACTTTTCCTGGCTTGGGTTTACAGCTCCACTAGTAATATGGCTTGTTTAGATTTCAGTGATTCAGGCCCTCTGCAGTCTCATCTTGTATTGATTTTAACTCCGCTAAGCTCATGGCCAGTCATTTACTGTTACCCAACCTGGGTGAGTCACCTTCTCTCAGCCAAAAGGCCAAACCCCAGGCAGGATGATGGGAAATGAATGTGTGCACACACTTCCATTCTGCCTGGCATTTTCTTCCTTTCTGTTGTCTGAGAACTGGGTACCCAAGGGTCTGACTCCCCTTGTTAGGGTGAGAATCTGTTTGTTTCTTAGGACTGTTTCTTCAGTACATTTCTCTCATAAATCCCTCATTCAGAATTCTCCAATTTAGGACTTTTCCGGTCATAGTTCTGTATGATTTAAAGTGATATATAACTGCATGTCACAGGGGGCTGTGACATGCAAATTCCCCTACCTGAGTCTCTGACTTATCTATTCAATGGTCATTTAAGCCCCTTCACAGTAAAGGGGTCTGGCAACCTTTTCAATCTCATTCTGGGTTTCCTGGGCTGGCAGCTCAGGTTACATAGCTGCATCGTCTTCTTTTTTTCTCTGCTGCAGTTCACTTAAATAGTAGCATGCTCTTTAACCTCCGTCTCTTGGGAGGGGGGATTTCACTCTCCCACACTTCAATTTCTTGTTGACCTCAACAAGATACCACTATCTTGCATGTACCTCCCCTTTAAACCAAAGTCTCAAGGCATTCCTTCATGACGAAGGTCGGCCCCTGTGACATTGTGAGGGCAAAGGTAGCGCCGGCGCCATTTTGAGTACTGGCAATACGGCCGGAGTGCAGGAGGTCGCTCCCGGACCCCCGCTGGACTTTTGGCAAGTCTTGTGGGGGTCAGGAGGCCCCCCCCAAAGCTGGCCAAAAGTCCCTGGGGATCCAGCGGGGGTCCGGGAGCGATCTCCTCCATGCGGCCCGTATTGCCAATATTCAAAATGGCGCCGGCGCTACCTTTGCCCAGTCACATGGTAAGGGCAAAGGGCCATCGGCGCCATTTTTTTTAGCGCAGCTGATAGCGTGGGAACGGGAGATCGCTGCCCGTGGCCCCCCTGGACCACCAGGTATGTGTAAAAAGTTTTGGGGGGGGGTCGGAAGAGTGGGGGAGGCTAAGGGGGTAATTTTAAAGGGTCGGGGTAGGGTTTTTTATTGGCGCGGGCCTCACTAAAAACAATTAGTGATGTGAATTGGAATCGGAACCGATTCCAATTCACATCTCGTAACGATCAGATTTCCCCCCCCCCCCCCAGCCGAACCCGATCGTTAAAACGATCGGTCACACGATTCACATCCCTACTATAAACTGAATTTGTAAAGGGATATTGCTGCCAACCACTGGTGCCCAGTTGCATCCAATTTTGCAGTTGTTAAAACATAAGTCAGTGGATTATTGCCTGTTTTCATCTTAAACTCTGCTTCATATAGGTAATCCCTGAATTTGTCCACAACTGCCCACTTAAAGGCTAAGAACTCCAGTTTATGAGAAGGGTAGTTTCTCTTAGTTTTACTCACTGTGGCTTGTATAGGCCACAGGTCTTGGTCTTCCTGTATGTGGCTAATACAAACTGCCCCAAGCCCTCCAGGCAAGCATCTATATGCAGTTCATAGGGTTTACCTGAATCAGCAAAAGCAAGTCCTGGTGCATTACACAGACACTGTATGTCCTTCTAAAAGCAACCTCACATTCTTGAGTCCAGCTTACACCAAAGGACTCTAATACCTTGTAATATTCCCTCTTGTCAATCACCCTATGTTTCCGCTTCTTGCTTATGGGTGGATATCTATGCATCAGCCCCAACAACAGATTTGGGCTGAGGCTCAGGCATCAAGACTGGGCCTATGGGCTGGGCCAGAATGTTGGGCCTGGACCTAGTCTCTAGGCTCAGGCCCAGGCATCGGGACCTGGCCTCCAGGTTGGGCACCAGCAACAGGTTTTGTCTTGGGCCGAGGCCCAGGCATTGGGACTGGGCCTTATGTGGACTTAGGCCTATGTCACAACAAACTCCTGCAGCCTAATCCTATGCAAGGCCGAGGCTTCAGTCTGGACCTAGGCATCGTATGTGGATCCCCTGGCCCCCGGCCCAGGTAAGTGGGAGCCAGAGAGAATACTGGCCCTGGCATTTTTCTGGGTGGCAGAAATGGATGGTAGTCACGGGAAACCTCAGGAGACCATGTTTCTTTCTTTTTTTATCCATTTTTGGGTTGTTGGGTTTTTTAAATGTTTATTTCATTTTTTTAACTAAAAAAAAAAATAAATAAACAGTAAATTTAATTTAATTAGTGGGACCCCCCACAAACAAATTTAACAATTTTTACCCCTGTAGACCCCTATTGGATGAAAGGGAATTCAAAGTTTACCAAGATCCAAAGGAAGTTCATTAGATAAGGCCTTATCATATGAGCTTAAACTTCTACAACTGATTGGAAGCCAATGCAGTTTAATCATGAGAGGAGTAACAAATCATATTTTTGGCAACAAATATAAGTTTTGCAGCAGTGTTCTCTATCAACTGTAGATGTCTAATCAAATGCAATATGTAGCTCTAAAAAAGTGCATTACAGTAATCGAGTCTAGAGAAGATTAAAAAATAAACTAATGTTTCTAACTCTTTCCTGGTTAAATTAAAACTGACTTGATGAAACAAGCACAGCCAATAAAAACATTTCTGAAATATGAATATGATATATGAAATATGAATATGAAATATGGTCCTTCACTGAAAGTCTTAAATCTAATTTGACTCCCAACATCACAACTGCATCTTTTGATTGCACTGTTACATTCAGGAAAGTGGGAAAATTAGTTAAAGGCTGGTTCAGTCTTGAAATCCACAATGTTTTGGTTTTATATGGATTAAGTTGTAATGTATGATCATTTAACCAAGAGGCAACTGCAGAAATACAAGAGTTTAAAGTTCAACAATCAGTATTTGAGGAGGAATCTATAAAGGCAACAACATGCAAATCATGCGCACAAAAATAACCACTGCAACCAAAATCCTGAATTAGCATGGCAAGTAGTGCCAAGTAAAGATTAAACAAAATTGACACAAATATTGATCCTTGAGGGACTCAAAATTTCAAAATATGGACCTTAAATTCATTATTTTCCTACTTAAGTCTGAATGAGCAGTCAGTTAAATATGAGTGAAACCATTCAGGGCAAGCCCCTCTATGCCCCAGGTCTTGCAAATGCTGTAGCAGCAAATAATGATCAATTGAACCAAACGCTACACTCATAAGTAATAACTTTAAAAGTATCTTTTCCCATTTCTGCTTTTACTCTAATTTATTTTATTAGTGACACAAGAGCTATTTCAGTACTATAACCTAACCTAAAATTTGATTGCTTAGGAGGAAGAGCATTGACTTTAACCAAAACCTCAGACAACTGAGAAAAAAAAATACTTGTCTAACAGTTTAGATAGAAAGGGTAAATTAGAATGAGTCTAATTTTTTCAAATTGTTGGATTCAACTTCGACATTTAAGTAAAGGTCTAATAAAGGGGGGGGTCATTTATTAACTTACGTAATGACGTTTTTCGCATGCGTTAAGGCGTTTCTCGCATGCAAAAGGCACTATAACGCATGATGCGATGCTAATTTTTAAAAGGAGAGGGATTGGGGTGGAGTCGGGGGCGGTAATTTTGTGAAAGTGGGCTGGCTTCACAGTTTGCGAAGCCATAACGCACGGTATAGCATAGTTTTAACACCGAAACTAACTACACCTTTTTCATTAGCGTTAAGCCATGCAATGTCATGCAATATGCCCATAAAATCTCTCAACCTAGCTTGATGGACTCTCAAACTTGGTAACATCAAGCTAGGTAGAGAGAACATTGTACAAATCTCATCTTTGAGTGAGTTTCCTCACTCCGAATGACATCAAATCTTCACAAGAGACCACTGTTCTGTTTGTACGCCTCACTCTGCTTGTCAAAGTGGCCCCTAACCCCTACACTACTACCTAAACCTCACCTCGAGTTACTAGGTGGGCCTCTCATAGAGAGGCCCACCTAGTAACTCGAGGTGAGGTAGTAGTGTAGGGGTTAGGGGCCACTTTGACAAGCATAGCCCTGATTAGCTATAAGGCCCTTCTAGTAGTTAATACCTAACTACTAGAAGGGCCTTATAGCTAATCAGTCTCTCTCTCTCTCTCTCTCTCTCTCTCTCTCACTTTGCAGGTAGAGAAATATAGGTATTACCACAAAGTGCTCTAAGATAATACACATTGTGATAAATAGACTAATACAATAAAACATGCTCTTTTTTATATTGCATGTGATATTTACTGCTTTTTGATAAATCTAGGCCAAAGCTTTTTTTTTTCATGAAGAGGGAATATAACCTTGATCCAAACTGGAATTGACATTATGAGTAAGATAGGGGATCAAGCCTACTTTTGTTTCCATTACCAGTTTAAAGGTAATTGAACCTAAATCAGATATAGTGGGTTTCATACTTTGTAAGATGTTTTTGGATACCCATTTGAATTATAGAGTTTAAACCAACAAAAGTACTACCCAAAGACCTTGAATCATTAATCCGAAAATCAACATCATCTATCGTAGAATTTTTCTAAGACTCACTCTTTACAAAACTATTCTGAATATTCTCAGTCTTTTTTAATAAAGAAGCCTGCAAATTGTTCAGCTACGAGAGCCCCCACCCCCAATCATGTCCAAATGAATGAGAGACATTTCCTGAAAAACTGGAAACCAATTTAAAAAGCTGATGGGAACAATTATTGCTCTATTAATTCTCTTAACCAGATAATCTTTTTTTGCTTGAGTTATTACCTGCTTATAATTCTGAATGCTAATTTTACAAGGGACTGATCAAATTAATTTGGATAATTCACTGTAAAGTGACTTGTGCTCAAATCAAAGGAAAGTTATTTGGATTTTAGCACAAGTCACTATGCAGTGAATCATCCAGATTAAGTCAATCGTTCCTTTTTTATAAAAATAATTTTGTAGGAAAATGTTGAGGTTTAAATAAAGGAATTTGGAACTGCAAAACAAAAATTGAAGAGCACAATTTAAGGAGATTTTTATGATGGATGGCCAGGGGTGTGAGGCCTGGCCCACCAAGGGAATTAAACAGCCCCTTCTCCTTTGACTGCTAATTTAAAATGCCACGCCGAACTCTGACATAGCCTGCCCTTGAGCAGGCTGGAGCCTACCACTGCAACCGAAACTCAGAGGTATTCTACCAAGAGGTTTGCTCCACTCCTGCACTTTCTATCCCAGGTTTGTTTCTAGAGCCAACTAGTGGAGATCCCAAAGGGTGTCTACACTTGCAATGAATTTTCTGGCAATTTCACTCTGGGAGGAGAATCTCTGCTTTAAGAATCAACCAGATAAGTCCTTGCAAGTCCCTTTTCCTTCAGTCTAGAGATATTTTGTAGCATGATTGTGGTTATGGCGTGTATCCTTTACTTAACTATAAGATTTAACTTAGCAGCTGAAAAGTTTACAATTTATGTTTCAGTTCCAGGATCAGTGGATTCAGGATTATACTCAGCACATTGTTCAACTGGAGGAGAAGGTAGGAAAGTTGCAAGTAAAAACTGAAACTTTAAAAAATGCACTCAAGAGGAGAAATTTGCATTTTACAGATGACCTCAAGCTACTGTCAGTCCTTCCCTTGGAGATGCTAAAGAGGCACATAAGAACATAAGAAATTGCCATGCTGGGTCAGACCAAGGGTCCATCAAGCACAGCATCCTGTTTCCAAAAGAGGCCAAAACAGGCTACAAAAACCTGGCAAGAAACCAAACACTAAGAAGATCCCTTGCTACTGATGCCAGTAATAGCAGTGGCTATTCCCTAAGTCAACTTGATTAAAAGCAGTTAATGGACTTCTCCTCCAAGAACTTAACCAAACCTTTTTTGAACCCAGCTACACTAACTGCACTAACCAAATCCTCTGGCAACAAATTCCAGAGCTTAATTGGCATTTGAGTGAAAAATAATTTTCTCCAATTAGTTTTAAATGTGCTACTTGCTAACTTCATGGAATGCCTCCTAGTACTTCTATTATCTGAAAGTGTAAATAACCAATTTACATCTACTCGTTCAAGACCTCTCATTATTTTAAAGACCTCTATCATATCCCCACTCAGCCGTCTTTTCTTCAAGCTGAACAGCCCTAACCTCTTCAGCCTTTCCTCATAGGGGAGCTGTTCCATCTCTTTTTATCATTTTGGTCGCCCTTCTCTGTACCTTCTCCATCGCAACTATATCTTTTTAAAGATGCGGCAACCAGAATTGTACACAGTATTCAAGGTGTGGTGTCACCATGGAGCAATAGAGAGGCTTTATGACATTTTCCGTTTTGTTAACCATTCCCTTCTTAATAATTCCTAACATTCTGTTTGCTTTTTTGACTACTGCAGCACACTGAGCTGATGATTTCAAAGTATTATCCACTATGATAATATTATATTTCCTGTATTATATTTATGATAATATGATATTTCCACTATGATAATATTATATTTCCTGTATTATATTTCCTCGCATTAACATATAGTTATTTTACTTGTAGTTGCCTAAGATACCCCTTTTATATAGTCCCTTGTTCTTAATACATATATATTTTACTGTTTTCTATTTTTCATATAATAAGGGCCATGCCCAAAAGTTCTTAGTTGTATGTAAACCGATAAGATGTGCAAACGGCTATCGGTATAGAAGAAACTCTAAATAAATAAATAAATAAATAAATAAATAGATAGATAGATAGATAGATAGATAGATAGATAGATAAATATGATGCCTATATCTTTTTCCTGGGTGGTAGCTCCTATTATGGAACCTAACATTGTGTAACTATAGCAAGGGTTATTTTTCCCTATATGCAACACCTTGCACTTATCCACATTAAATTTCATCTGCTATTTGGATGCCCAATCTTCCAGTCTCGCAAGGTCCTCCTGCAATGTATTACAATCCGCTTGTGATTTAACTACTCTGAATAATTTTGTGTCATCTGCAAATTTGATAACCTCACTCGTCGTATTCCTTTCCAGATCATTTATAAATATATTGAAAAGCACCGGTCCAAGTACAGATCCCTGAGGCACTCCACTGTTTACCCTTTTCCACCTTTTAGAAGATGTTAAGGTGCCTTCTGAAATACTGTCTCTGATTTCATGAGTTTATATCTTGTACTACTAACAAAAATGCGATCTTGAGAGCCTGGGAGGGAGCAGAGCTCTTAACTGTCCTTTGAAAAATCTGAGAAAAATTTGGATGTAAGCACCGCATGGACTGTAACTTTTTCTTTGATGCTTAACAGAGACTGGGTTTTAAGGCTTTAATTCCAAAATGTGTTTTGTACTCTGTTTCCTGATGTAGCTAAGGCCACCCAGAAAAAGTGGAAGGTTTTCTATAATTAAAGAGTAAAAGTTGCTCAAATAAGGGCCAGACCCCTCACCAGACTAGGGCTTGGGCAAGCCATTGGAGCCAGGGTTCCCTTCGTGGCCCAGACAGTTGTCCCAAGCTCCCCTACTCGATCCCAGTGATGCAGCCACGCTTCGGCTGCTGTGTAGCAGCTCTGTAAGCTCCTGCTGCTAGAGCAGTGGCATGGATCACTGGCACCCCTCCTAGGCCAAGTGCTTCAAGCAATGGCCTACCTTGTCTGTCCTTTCTGATAACCCTGATATGGGCTCGCATGTTTCTGAAATTACCTTGTAAATACATGATTTCTTATGGAAACACAGTGTTACATTTTCCTTTAGTCTTCTTAGTTTGATTGTATATTCCTCTTTTTATTGCCGCTCACAATACCTCTGACACCTGCTGGAATGATTCCTGGCTGATTTAGTGATAGCCCCACTGCTGTCCTGCTCACTGTTAATTTAAGATAGCTGCACTGAATCCACTGTTTATTGTCATTTCCATTTCCATTTTCTTGATTTGCATTATGAATGTGTTGTAAATATAAAATACAAAATAAATAAATAAATAACTGTTGCTGCCAAATGTGAGTGGGAAACATCTGAATACAATCTCACTTTCTGACCCCAAAAAAATACATTTCACATCTGAAAATAAGATCTATAATACCTTTTCTATTTGGTTCTAATAAAACAGAAAGATCAACAGTGCAGCTTCTTTTTCAGATGGTTGAATGGAAAGAATCTTCTAGAACCTGAGTAAGCTGAAATCTAAAATAAAGGCATGAATAGTAGTCACAGGTAAATTCTCCTGCCAGGGGCGGATTCCCGCTGACGACCGGCCCGGGGGTTCTCCGCCCCGGCCGGCCCCGGAGATACCACGTGGTCTGCCGAGCGCGGCTCTGTAACAGCCGTGCTCGGCAGACCACGTGACTAGAGCGCCCGGCCCACCGGGGGATGCCCGAACCCCCGAGAGGCCAATCCGCCCTTGTCTCCTGCAGATCTTTCAGGCATTCTTATTTTAAGAAGCTTACAGCTAGAAATGGGAGAACAGTTTAAATCAATCAGTAAAGAGTGTGTTTTTAGTAATTTGATTTTGTTTTGTTTAGTTAATGTTTGTCTTTTAAACAATGTAAATGTTATGATGTAATCCGCTTAGCATGACTGGATGTTGTATATCCCGTCTGTGCTTGGCCCGCGTCTGGGCCTGCTCACCTCACTGACTCCTCCATGGGTCCCAGGTCGTCCTCCCCTGCAGCAGCTGCGAGTACAGCCAGGCTTCAGCGTCCCACGGCGGCGGTCGCCGGGCCTTCCACCTCCAGCCAGGCCTCACCGCGGGGCTTGGCGTCCTTTGTGGTGTCGGCCCCGCCCCTAGGCACGTGCATGCGCAGACCGCCCGGTCCATTAAAGGGCCAGGGGCGGGTCCCAGCTCTGCGGCGCACCCTGATTGAACGCTGTATAAGAGGACGTACCTGCCTATATTTCCTCGCCTTGGCAATCGGGTCGATCACTCGGTGATTTCTAGTTTGCCTCTGCGTTTCCAGTCTTTGTTTCAGTCTCATTCCAGTCTTGTTCCAGTCCTGTTCCAGTCCTGTTCCAGCCTTGTTCCAGTCCTGTTCCAGCGCCCTTCTGTTCCTGAGTCCTCCTGTTCCTTTGTCTCCCCAGGTAGTACCTTTCGGACTGTCTTCTCGGTACTGACCTCTGCCTGTTCCTTAACTACGTTGATCGTCACCTGGATTTGACCTTTTGCCTGTTTCATCGACCATGTCTGCACGCTGCCTGGAACTGACCTCTGCCTGAACACTGACCACGTCTGACTGCTGCCTGGAACCTGATCTCTGCTTTGACTACCCATGGACTGACCACTGGAATCTGATCCCTGCTTTGGCTGACCATCCACGGACTGACTACTAGTACTGACCCCTGCTTTGGCTGATTATGCTATCTTGACTCTGGCCTTAATCCTTGCCATACATTCTGAGACACTGTTCTGGCCTTCTCTGGCACCCCGGACTTCTAATCTGAACATCGACCATGCAACCTTGATCGTGGTGGGCACACCCCTGAACTTTCAAGGAGATCCTGCGAGCCCCACCTAAAACCAGGTGGCCCGGGTAACCAAGGGCTCAACCCAAGGGAACCCCGGGTTGCTAGTGGTGAAGCTCCAGCTAGCCTCTGTCTCCTCCTGTGCTCCACCTCCTGGTGGCAGGCGCTCTCTGGGTCCAACTAGGGAGCCTACCAATCCTGCACTTGGCCAAGGGTCCACCTCCCGGCGCAACACTAGATTGATATAAGTGGACTAAAAGATTTTTAAATAAATAAATAAATAAATAAAGCCTTGAATTTGGTGGTAAATATTTTTTGGCACTTGCAGGGTTTCTATTGCATGCTTCTTTTAAAAAGTCAGCTCCAGAGACATTAGGAACTTTTTGAAAATTAATTGCTTACAGATTTTTTATTATCATAGAATTTTCATTATTTTCCAGTTTTCTCATGAGTGAGGTTATAAAAGTTGCTTTGCTCTATCACCAAAGGTTCTGCCCTTGATATCTAGAGGGAGAAGATTTTGCATTTTCTAAGACCATCCCTAACATTTCTCCCCAGCCAGGATGCTGGGATTGGTCAGGTCCCCGCTATATAAGCTGGGTTGAGCACCCGGGGAGAGTTCCTTTTCATTTGTGCAGGAAAGGGCTCCCTAGAATGGGTTGGCCCCTAGAGTGGATCACGAGCCTTCAAAGCATGGCAAGTCAACGTGGAGATCTCCATGTGAACAGCGGCTCTGGTTCAACATGGGTAAACGGGTATTAAGAGAGAGGCTGGCTACACCCGGGGAGAGTTCCCTTTCCTTTGCACAGGAAAGGGCTCACTGAAATGGGTTGGCCCCTAGAGTGTGGTGGTTCCGTTGCGGTCTAGTGAATACCCGGAAACTATTCACTGTACTTATGCAATTCAGCTGATGACAAAAGACAGGCACAGCATTAGAGGTCAAGCCCTTGTAGGGATGTAAGGCCTGGACAGACAGGCACAGTGTTTGAGGTCAAGCCCTTGTAAATACCCAGAAGCTATTAACTGTACTTATGCACTTCAGCTGATGACAAAGGAACATGAAGAGCTCTCAGAAATAAGAAAACCGCTGCTCAAGTCCAAATCTACAATATCAACCTATGTTGACTTTGTAGTTTACACAGTGCCTCTATAAACTATGAGAACACAGAGGATGAACTAGAGTGCAACTACCACCAGTTTTCTATAGTACTAGAAACATTAATGTTGGCACCTAAGAAACATCTAGGGAAAATGGCCCGTATTATGAAGGTCATGAAAACTGTTGAGCATATGAAATATGCAAGTTCCAAACATCTGAAGTCTGCTTTTTATGTTCTTACATTCCAAATGTTGCAAAACAGGAAAAAGAATATTCTGGAAAGAAGTGATGCACAAATACATGAAACTGAAATTAGAAATACTAGAACTAAACTCAGACAGGCACAGCATTTGAGGTCAGGCCCTTTTATGTTATAAATCCTGACCGCGGGAGCTCCTATCTCTCCTGCTGCCGGCTCCTGCCAAGTCGCGGAGTTCCCTGACCATTCCTGGGCCTCAGCGTGGCCTCTCCACGGCGAAGTCTCCACGAGAGAGACACCGCCAAGCTCCTGCTCCTAACCCCGCCCCTTAGGCACACGCGAATGCAGGGGTTCAGGTTTTAAAGGGGACGTGGCTGGAAATCTTGGCCCGGCCCCTGGAATGATGTCAGACGCCACTGGGTACTTAAACCCAGCTGCTCCTTTCATGCCTCACCTTTCAACTAGGTTCACTCATAAGAGTCTTGCTAGTTGCTGTCTTTGCCTGCTCCTGCCTTGTTCCTTCTTCGGCCCTTCCCTGCCTGTTCCTAGCTCCTGACTTCGGCTTGTCTCCTGGCTCCTGACTTCGACTCATCCTCTGGTATCCCGCTAGCTGCCTGTCTCGACTTTGGTTCGTCTTCGGTCTCTGCTGTTTGCCGCCTGCCCCGACTCCTGGTTTGTTCCACTTCCTGCTTGTATGTTGCCTGATTTGATCCAGACTGCTCCGTCCAGGAGACCTCGCCTAAGTCCAAGCGGCTCAGGTCCTCACAGGCTCCTCCTGGGGGACCTCGGGCTTCTAGTGGTGAAGTTTCGGTTGGTTTCCTGGTTCCAAGCCACTCCTCCGCTTCACAACGTCTGGACCACACTTCAGTTACTCGTCTTTTGGAGACCGCACTTAAGTCCAAGCTGCTCGGATCCTCAAGGGCTCCTCCCGGGAGGATCTCGGGCTTCCAGTGGTGAAGATTCGGTAGGTCTCCTGACTTGATCACCTCCCGGCCTCGACCTCCACTGTGGGCCTTCTCACGGTGCGCTTTCATCATCTCTAGCCGGTTCAAGGGTCCACGAACTATGTTAAAAAGAGGCATCTTTGGAGCCCTGCTGTGTAACACGCAAATGAGCTAGAGATGTGAAATTTAACAGTGTGGCAAAGCTTGTTGTGCTTGCCATGATTGTAGCTTATGAGACACCTTGCTTCAACATACTTTTATAAATGACCCCTCAAAATGGACATTTTATTGTGCTGTGTTATTTTCTGCATGCATGCTTGAACATGCAAATCTATCACCTTCACAAGGAACTATGGTAATGTCATGTTAGCTGTGTGTTGTGGCAGAGATTTTGGGAACACCATTGTGACACGATTCTGCTCTTTGTAGTATCAAATTTTTCTTTGTCCCAAAGGAGGACCTTGAAGCAATCAGATCTGTTCAGGATGAGCAGTTTAGCAAAGGTCATACAGTTGCTGGCACAAGGGAAAATCATCAATTCAAGCCCATTGATGCAAATAAAATTTGCATTAGCAAAATTTCAAATGATGTCACCTCATTCATTGCAAGTGTTCTATAACATAAATGTGAATATTTTCCTGCACTTCAAGTATCCAGCTTCCACTCTGGTCAGTATTTAGTTTGACTGTATGATACTTCCTGGTGGCTTGGCTATATATGTGAAGTCCCAGTTGAGGAACGTGATGTCTTGGTCAATTTCTTGTACCCCCAAGGTCCTGTTAGGTCATTTTACTGGCTGCCCCGTAGAGACACCTGTTGGATTCCAGAAGAGCACATTAATGCTATCCTTAATGCACCCATAACAACTTCATCAAGCAGGTAGTACATTTATCCACAAGCCACTTTGTCACACATTAATGGGACATTCAAAAGAATGTGCAAGGCAGGAAAAAAACCGAATTGAATTTTTGTGAAATCTGCAGTTTAAGCAATTCTCGTATGTAGTGTCTTGCCTTTTCTTGCTTTGTGCTTAAATAAAAGCTTGGAAACCTGTGGCTGGTAACTTGTCTGGCTGTCTGGAGTGGACCCTAGGTAATGGAGTTGTCAATTTTGCTGAACTGGCAAGTTAACAAATCAGTATACAAAGTTTTGCACTGACTTTGATGACTAGTTTATGAAAATATGTCTAAACAAATATGTGTCAAAGCTAAAAGTATGGTAAGCACAGAAAATGTAGCTGCATTGTAAAATTTCACATCTCCAGCTCATTTGCATGTTTCACAGTTGAGTGCCAAAGATGGCTCTTTTTACCATAGTGCATTCACGCATGCAAATGATGCTTGTCTTTGGGACTGTAATTCTGACCAAAGCAAGGCTGGGTCCAAGATTGAAACAGTATGACTTTTATAACAAAAAGGGTGCTCTTTCAAATGACATGAGAAAGAAAAAAAATGTAAAAACTACACAGTAGAGATATTTGCGCACAAAAATGGATTAAAAGGTAACATCATGTCTTTATGAAACTAAATCTTTGCTTGTAATTGGCTGCAAAGCCTCCTAAGTGAAAATCCTAGATGTACATTATGGCCATGACTACTGATCCCTGATTGGATCCAGAGAGTGCCTGCCAGTGCCACCAGGAAGTGGAGCACAAGAGGAGACAGAGGCTATAGCTGGAGCTTCACCACTAGCAACCCTAGGTACCCCAGGGTACCCGGGCCGCCTGGTCTTAGGTGGGCCTCGCAGGATCTCCTTGATAAGAAGCTCAGGGGTGTGCTCACCACAATCAAGGTTGCGCGGTCGACACTTGGACCGGAAGTCCTGGGTGCCTGAGAAGGCCAGAAGAGAGTCTCTGAATGTATAGCAAGGATCAAGGCCAGGTTTAAGGAAGCGTGGTCAGCCAATGCAAGGGTCAGAGCCAGTAGTCAGTCCGTGGGTAGTCAGGCAAAGCAGAGGTCAAGTTCTAGGAGGCAGTCAGACGTGGTCGAGTTCAGGCAGAAGGTCAGAGGCAGGCAGCGATCAATTGTAGTCAAGGGAAGCCAAGGTCAGTACCGAGAAGGCAGTCCGAAAGGTACTACCTGGGGAGATGAGGAGACAGAAGGACACTGGAACAGGACTGGAACGAGACTGGAACAAAGGCAAACTAGAAATCACAAGGATCAACCCGATTGCCAAGGCAAGGAACTCAGGGCAGGAGATTCCTGTTATAGGTCCCTCAATCAGGGCGCCCCGCGGAGCTGAGACCCAGCCCTAGCCCTATAAGGTGCTGGGCGGGGCCAATGCCATGGAGGACCTCGAGCCCTGCCCTGAGGCTGCAGGGCGCCGAGGCCTAGCCGTGCTTAGTTGCCACCGCTGCAGGGGAGGACGACCCGGGACCCCCGGAGGAGCTGGAGAGGTGAGCAGGCCCGTGCACGGGCCGAGCACGGACGGGACGCGCAACAGCGCCTTCACTCACAATTACCCAGGGATTTCTCCTACAGGTTACTGTATTATCCCCTACCAACTCACCGAGGTTGGTAGGGGATAAACAGTTCCTAGCCAGAGGACATGCACTAGAATTTCTTCCAGAGCTCTGAATTCATAGGCCTAAATCAGGCCTCTAGGTATCGCCTTTTGTATGACGACGGGCACTCTTTCACCCCAGGAAACTTCTGCAGCATCTAGCTGGTCCAGGGAGTGGAATATCGGACTAGGGAATCAAACACATGTCCTCCACATGGCACTGCACACCGCTACTAGCGAGCAGTCAGGCTGGCCCCAAGCAATTCTAATGTAACTCATTCAGTATATCAGTCACACCCAAAACTTTACCAGAGTCCTATCTTTTTGGAATTCTAGTAAAGTTTTAGATTCCTCAAAAACTCTTGATGTGAATGCAGCTCCAGCCAGCCCAGCTTCTCTGGGTTCCTTTACCATACCTCTCCACACCCAGACTGGAAGTAACACCAGCAGTATTCTGTATACCCGGCGTACTGGTCTCCCAAGGCAGCCATGATCCTTGCTATGCCAACACATCATGCTCTGGCAGGCAGTGAGGACAAAGGGCTAACTGTCTGATCTGAACTGGAGAAGGAGGCTATAGAAACCTCCCTACCATCTTCCTCCCCCTATCCCTCCCCTCTGCATCTCAGACAATCCTGCTTACCACACTTTATGAAAATAAACTAGTCCATAGGATAAGACTTATATGTGCTTTACCTTTTTATTTGACCATGCTCTGGCCACTGGTGAGAAAACAAATTTGAAAGCATGAGACCCTCAGCAAGATTCACTAGGCAAAGACCAAATGAAATCCACTACCACAGACTGATTTTTAAATGATCAGGAGCTCAAACAAATGCATCCATGCCACATGACACCATCTTCTCTCCTTGATAGGTATTACCTAATTCAGATGTAATTCATAAAATTAGGCTTGTATATCTGTTATTTTATCCTTATTTCACCTTGACTTCGCTATCCTCACAGCTACATAGATGCACACTAAACAAAGGGTTGAGAAGAAGGGCTCTGTAGTTTCTGTGAGGTTACACTGCCATCCCATGGCTAGTTATGTACACTGTTGCTCTGCACACAACTGAGCATTTGCTTACATGGTTAATGCCTATGTACCTAACCCATGCCGTGGCAACTCACCACCAGACATGATGGATAGTAGCATAATTGTCAAGTCTCCAGATTTTTGTTTTCTGGAATCCCCTGCAGTTTGTGCCTCAGGTGAATAGTATCTAGCTTATGTCTTCAGCATTTTTGGCACCTGACAGCCCATCTGTCATGCTTGAATTACAGGCCACAACCATCAGCCCTCTAGCAATGAAAATTCATCTGTATAGCACTGAAAACCTCCAGAATGTGCGTAATAGATTGAGAGCAAAATTTAAAGATTCGGTTAAGGCCTGTATTGTGCCTGCCGTCCATCATAACACTAACTTACACAGAGCCTGGAACGTTCTACCTCCATGATGCGGGTGCAACTTTAATCAGGATGCCGAGCATGAAGCAAGCAATATTCAAAGGGATTTCACCAGGTAAATAGTGTTTTACCCACATAAATCCCCTGTCTAAAAACTGCCCACCCTGTTGGCAGGTAAAAGCATGCCAAATGTAGTTCCTTAATGTGCCTTCTTTTACTCTCATTGCATTGGAGGCATTCTTGGGGCGGGCTCCAGTTGGGAGGAAAATCTAAATAAGCAGTTTTGGTTGGAAAAAAGTATCTGCAGACGAAGGAGGTGCAAATCTCTGCCGCTACTTTTTCTTGATGCAGTTTTCATTGTAAAAGTAAGTGTGGATTTCTCCTTAGAAATTTGGCACACAGACTGCAGGCAGAAATATATCTACACCCTTTGCAGCAGTGTGGGCAGTTTGAAAATTGCCCCCAAAGTGCACCATTGGGTAGAGGAAAGTATGCTAGGACTTACAGCCCCCTGCGGCTTCCTCCTGGAGCTGATTCTGAGTCTCAGATGAGGAACAGCCCTCTGTCTGAACACAAAAGATGCCCAGTGCAGATTTCACTCAGCTGCCGTTCCTGTCAGTTCTGAAGGCAATTTGCTTGCACTGGAACAAAAGGCAGCAGGAACATTTTACCTGCGGACTTTGTGCCATGGCGCAAAGAGAAAGCATGAACATACTTTCACTTTCAAACTTGCCCTGGGCACCAAACCCGCAGACTTGTGCACCTCCTTTTTGGGCAGGTCCTTTTTCACATGGAAAATAACCTGTGTAGAGATGATAAAACAACGGTATTCTCCGCCTGGACCCAAACACCTCTCCCGCCCCCAATCCCGGATGTGCCTCCTTCAAATGCAGCTGAACGTAGACGTTTGGTGGGACAACTTTCCTACTTTGCATCACATTCGGGGGGGGGGGGGGGGGAGAATTTTCAGATACTAAATTTCAGCATTTACCCCTGTAAAGGAATTTCTACAGCTCAAAATTCATTTTACCCCATGTTAAATTGGCTGCCTGAATGCCCCTCCTGTATGGGGGAAAACATACGCGCATAGTTCCACGGGGCACATACATTCACCCGCATGGAAATGGAGGCATTCCCGGGGCAAGGTAGTCTGGGGAAGAAAACTGCGCACGTAGTTTGGGATTTTCAAAGCTATGACCATAGTTTTGGTCGGAAAAGTATCAGCAGAAAAAAAAGCAGATGCATGTCTCTGAGGGCACTTTTCAGAGGCTAAGCATGAGCATATTTTTCTTTTGAATACCGGTGTGAAGCCAACAGGTAAAACAAACCCCGGACTTTGCAGCAGTGTGGAGCAGTTTTAAAATTGCCCCCCTTACTTTACTGACTTCAGGCAAGGATAATGATTCCTCAGGTGTCCTTACTTCCCGCAGGTAGTGACTATTTATTTATATATTTATTTGTTTATTTAAGGGCTTTTAAATATGCCGACATTCATAGAACATATCATGCCGGTTTACAATCAACTTTGTAGCAAGGAAAGAGAAATTACAAATAACAGGGAGGGGGGAAGGGGAGCAGGGATGGAAAAAGGAGAGAATGGGGGGTGGGTGCAAAGCAAGCGCATAAGTAGCATGAAGAACATAGGTTGTAAAGAGTAAGGGAGAATGAAAAATAAAGGAACTGCATTAAAGGCCTTAAAATATACATAACATATCAAAAATGACATAGACAATATTTCCATAAGATGCATCCTTGATTGGTGGGTAGCAGAGCAGAGGTCGAATAGGGAGGAGGCAATAGGATGACTACGTAATCCTTTCCTCGATGTGTTGAAAAGTACGACAATCCCTATCTAAGACCTCCTCGGGCTGAAAGAAGTCTGTGCAATCTGGAATTTCGTTAGTTCATAATCTGAGGTTCTTCTAACAGGTTGGCTGATTTCCTATATAACCTCTCTCCTAGTCTTTTACAAGTCCTTACGGAATGTCAGACCAAATAATCCTTGAACATCTGAATACTAATTTAGATGAATGATGTCTCTTTTGATTTTTATAATCAGCTCAGTGTCTTTCACACTGCCCACGTCATTGCTCCCAAGTTGCATTGGGTAATGCCTGCAGGGTGATGCTGAACTGTCGTGCAGGCACAATGGTTGGGATTAATTGGTCTCAGTGAATTCCTTTTCTTGCCATCCAATGAACTCGTGTGCTTCATGGTGTAAATCCTATGTATTCCCTGTGTTGCTTTTCTCAGAGCTTTATTTTCTAGCCCAAAATACGAAAGGAGTGACCATTAACCCACACATTTTGCATTTTTTGGCTCCTAAAACATGGAAATTCATCATTAAAAAGGAAATACAGAATTTCTGACTCACAAGCCCCTCGACTAATCAAAATCTATCCCATCACTGAGTACCACTTGCTAATGGATTAGGGAAGTGCAGTAGATTTACATTTTATTTATGTATTCTGCTTTTTCACACACTTCAAAACAGATTACATTCCGGTACTGTAGGTATTTCTCTGTCCCAGAGGCCTTCCAATCTAAGCTGGTACCCTAGGCAATGGAGCTTGAAGTGACTTGGCCAAGGTTACAAAGAGCAGCAGCAGATGTTGCCTATCTGGACTTCAGTAAGGCAATTTCTAAGGCTTTTGACATTGTCCAATGCAGCAAACTGGTATACAATGTGGGCAGTATGGGAGCATTGACAGAAATTATAAATTGGGTGAGATTCTGAATGAAAGAACATAGAGATTGGTGGTCAATGAAGTGCACTCTAGTAAAGGTGAAATAACCAGTGAGGTAATCCAGGGTTCGGTGGAATTTCTGGTTCGTTTCTATATCCTTATTAGCAGCATCGCAAAGGGACTCAAGGAAAAAATATGCTAAGCTTGTTTTCAGATGATACAAAAATCTGTAACAGAATAGACCTGCTGGAAGGGATGAAACAAAAGATGAAAAAGAGGATTTATGGAGGGCATTTTTCAAAGGCATTTCCACAGATGATTACCCATGGAAATAAGGTCTTTGAAAATTGCCTAACTTATTTGCATATAAAATGATGCATGTAGTGCCACTGCATGTGTACATTTTCCTGTAGATAAGACAGGCATTCCTGAGGATGAAGTCAGGTTGACATTAGCATTTATGTATATACTTTCAGGCAGGCGTTAATTTCGGCCGGCACCGGGAAAGTGTACAGAAAAGCAGAAAAAAATGCTCTTCTGTACACCCTCCGACTTAATATCATAGCGATATTAAGTCGGAGGCCCCAAAAATAAAAAGTAAAAAAAATTTAAAATCTGCCTGCGGCTCGCTGGTTGGAAGATGGACGCTCAATTTTGTCGGCGTCCGTTTTCCAAACTCGTGGCTGTCAGCGGGTTCAAGAACTGACGCCGGTAAAATTGAGCGTCGTCTGTCAAACCCGCTGACAGCCACCGCTTCTGTCAAGAACGAGGTGCTAGGGATGTGCTAGTGTCCCTAGCGCCTCCTTTTATCGCGGCCCCTCATTTGCATTTTTTTTTTCTGAATCACGCGCCCAGGAGAGTGGCCTGGGTGCTCGCCGGCTCTCCCACGGGTTTTTCTGTATCGGCCTGTGAGGGTATAGAGGGCAGGTCTTCCCTAATCAGCCCAGACCCAGGGTTCTTCGTTCCCTGGGCCCAAAAGCTGAACAGGCTCCAATAAGTCTCCTACCACTTAAAAGTGTAAATTCCAAAAAATGTACCTAGATGGGAAAATTCAGACCAGCCAGTGAGTGGACTTGAAAGGAAAACCCCTCCTGACCCTGGTCAGAACCACCAAACAAGGCTTGCTTGGCTTCTCTGACTGGGCCTGAAAAACAACAAAAGTTAAGTTCCTCTTTACCTCTGAACTCTTTCCCAGCTCAAAGGACTGCCTTTCAAGCTCAGCAAGGGAGCTGCTATAGAGCATCACCAGGGGGGTGGCCATTCCAGATTCCGCAGAAGGAGGGGATGTATTTGAATGGATCCTCCCTCTATATCCTCCTACACTAGCTAGCTGATACTTAACACCTAGGTCTTACTAGTAGCATGACCATGGGGTTTGCTACACTCCCACCCACTTAATCAAATCTGGGCAAGGGACGGAGACTGTTGCACAGATTTCACAAGTGTGCAAAACAACGACATCACATATTGCATTGCTATATACCTTGAAATAAACCATTTTGACAAGCATAGCATCAGGAGAGCAAGGCAGCCAATTCTACTTGGGTGAAGCCCCAAACCCAAATAGGTTCTATACCTGGAGTAGGCACTAATATACCAGGCCTACAAACTCCATCCTGCCAAAGAAAAAGTTAAACATACATACCAGCAAAATTCACCAGAGTAGGATAAATAATAGTGAAGTGGGAGAATTTCCAGCTCTGCACGGCTTATTACTGTGGGTGCTGCCTCCAATCTTACAATGATAAAGGATGCTCTCGCCTTTCCATGATTGAAGCACCATACTTTGTACACTGAGCTGACAGCTGGACAGCCCACCATCATAAGGAAGATGACATTTTGGGTTCTTCTGGATGGAAACCACATGTCTCAAACTCCATTAGAGAAACCTGGAAAAGATTCCTCCAGTTCCTGGGGAGAGCATAAATGGTTGGACATTCTTGTCATTCTTCCTGCAACAAAAATGGTTAATACACCGGATGGGCTGCTGTTCCCAACCCACAAATGAAACAATTACTTTCAATGGCAATAGTTACAAAAGAATCCAAGGACACTATTTCAAACCAATTTTTATAGTAAAATTTTGTGCATTTTATAAAACTTGAAACAATACATGAATAATGGCACTGCCAGACTTAATATCAAATATCACAATTTCTGTGAAAGCATATTAACTCATGGAAATTTTCTTTATTCATTGAAGGCCATCCATTGAATGGCAAAGGACATTAATATACACAGTCCTTTCCCAATGAGGTAATGGTGGCAGAGGTCTTCTGGTCTTCCAGGCCTCTTGACTAGTCAGGTCATCTGGTTGATTGAAAATTTTAGTCTGCAAGAGCAGTCCAACTTAAAGTGAAATAATAGCAAAATGTTCTTGCAGAAATCTCAACCACCCCACCACAACAGATGAAAACAACTTTTAAACAACCCTCCCTTCCCAAAATGGCACATTAACATTCAGATGGGTTAAACCAGGAGACCAGGATGTTAACTTTATTATTCCTGGCCCACAGAAGGGAAAGGGTAGTCATAGTAGTCAGAGTGTAGTTTGTTGATAACCACCCCATAAGGTAGTATGCACTGAATGCTATATTCAGTGAGGGGCCCCAACACATGGAGGTAAACAGCCACATGCTTCCTGATACTATGGCCAAGTTTTAGCTCCTTAGTATGTCTAGCCACCTCCTTAAGATAATCTGGCTGTGCCTTCTTGAAGTTGGTATCCGTTTTATTCTGGGTTATCCTCTGATCAATTTCTTCTGTCAGCCATTCCTAACGGTTCAGCTCTACATAGTCCATAGCATGGATAGGCATGTATGGATAGTGAAGGCCAAATTCCAGCTCTACACACCAGCACACCATCCTCTCCACTTGGGAGGAATGCAGAAGTTTTCTGGAGCCAGGACAGGTTCTGACCAAGCACAATGTGCTTGGTCAAAAAGCACATTGGGCATCCTTAGTCTATGGGTAGACAAGACCAATGATGACTCACTTGGTGTTGGGGACCGAGTGAATGGCGATCCCAGCAGCTCAGAAACGGGTGGACTGCTGCCTTCCTGGGAGGTCCCTACCAAAGAAAACCCCAAACTAGACAAAACTTGACATCCCTTCATTGCCTGAATGCAATGCTCTCTATATGTTCTGGGTTCAGGAGCATACAGATTGACTTCCAGAGAAACAATGTTGAATTGTTCCCTGACCACAAGCTACTAATGGCCATATTCCACTGGCCTCGTTCCTTGGTTCCTCTGGAGGATTGGGAACTGGTAGATCATGCATCGGATGATTGGCCCCACACTCTATTTGATTCATCGTGCTATATTGTAGGTATACTTCACGCCACTTTTTGGGGTCTTGGTTGTATCAGTGGTCTCCTTAAGGGAGGCCTCCCTCTAACGAACATAGGTTCAGCCTCAGTTTTGGACAGTGGGAACGCTGGCTACACTCAGTCTTCCCAATCAGGCTTGCCCACTCTCCACAGCAGTTGTTCTGGTTCAGGCCTAGCTGACTCACCAAGGCTGCTGATTTTTTAGGCCTTGGCCGCCTCCTCAGATGGCAACGTTCTGCCACCAGCTCCAGAAATGGCAGGATACATGGATATGGCTCTGGCGCCAGCTCCTTGATCACACGATCTCCGCTGCCATTGGATCCTTCAGACAGTGATACTGACTGTCCAATCACAGCGACTCCCTCCAGGATAGTAGAGAGCTGGGTGCTAGTTGGTCTGGGGGCCAGTATAGTGCTGGTTAACTTGGCCACCCGGAACATGAAGCTAAGGCAGTGGCAGCATTGAAATTGGACCAGATGTGCTGACTACAAGGTATAACAGTGTCAGCATTCCCAGGCCCCCATTGCTTGGGTGCCTCTGAGGGTAATCTTGACCCTACCATGATAGGTGAAGAAAGACGCCATAATGCCAGTGATTCAGGCATCACCAGAAGCAGCATCCCCACAAGGGTCGTCTTGCTCTGGTGATCCTGCACTGCTATGGGCTCCTCGCTGTTTGTCAGACTCTTCATCCAAGCCATAGTTGGAGTGGTGGCTGCTGCTCGTGCCAGAGCTGGCAGAGCTGACTAGGAGTGTGCATTCGTTTGCACCATATTGGTAATCCGCAACGTATATGTCATATTCGTTGTATTCGTGGGGGTCACGAAATGTATGGCGAACCCCCACGAATACAACGTATCACAAACGAATATAATTGCATCATCCATGGCTTCTACAAATAACAAAAAGCAATTCATATCATATGTGATGCAATAAGAGCATCAGATTAAATCATTCATTTTTGTGCCCAAAAAGCAAGTGCTGTCCAAACGCAGTCATAGATTTATTCATATGTAACGGACCCCACTGTCATGCTACCAGCAAGTCCTGGGTATTAAGTATCAGTTAGCTAGTGTAGGAGGGTTTAGAGGGGAGGATCCATTCAAATACAGCCCCTCTTTCTATGTGGTCTGGAATGGCCACCCCCCCTGGTGATGCTCTATAGCAGTTCCCTCTTGAAAGGCAGTCCTTTGAGTTGGGAAACAATTCAGAGATAGAGAAAAGCTTAACTTTTGTTGTTTTTCAGGCCCAGTCAGAGAAGCCAAGCAAGCCTTGTTTGGTGGTCCTGACCAGGGTCAGGAGGGGTTTTTCGTTTCCAGTCCACTCACTGGCTGGTCTGGATTTTCTCCTCAGTACATTTTTTTGGAATTTACCCTTTTAAGTGGTAGGAGCCTTACTGGAGCCTGCTCCGCTCCTGGGCCGAGGGAATGAGGAACCCTGGGTCTGGGCCTGGGAAGGTTAGGGAAGACCTACCCCTATACCCTCAATGAGGAAGGGGTTTCAGTAAGCTGCTGTAAGTGTACACAACAATGAATGATTTAATCTGATGCTCTTATTGCATCATATATGATATGAATTGCTTTATGTTGTTTGATGATGCAATTATGACTCGGTTTATATCACTCTCCTGAACAAATTGCCCTAGATCAGTTCTAGAAATCATTCAGTACCATTTGTAAGTTTTTTATTTTGATTTCTTTCTGAACAGCATCAGAAATGACTCATACTTGTGTGAACAATGCTGATAACGTCTGCTGTGTTTGTGGTGAAGTGAGTTTTGCATCACAAAAGCACAGTATACCTACTTTGGTTAAGAAAGCTTACCACCTGTATTTTGGCTGTAGTGTAAAACTGGAGATTAGGACATGAGCTGGACGGCACACATATGCTACAACACCTGTGCAAGAAATCTTTGGCAGTCATTGAACAGGAAAAGACTGCTTTTTGCAGTGTCAATAATTTGGAGAGAAGCAACAGATCATATCAACAATTGTTACTTCTACATGGTGCCTCCAGTCGTGAAAGGTTTGTCAAAGAAGAAAACGTGGACTGTAGAATATCCTAACATTCCTCTTCTATATTCCCAGTACACCATGGAGAAGGACTGCCGGAATCATTCTCATTTGAGTTAGCCAAGAAGAGGATGAAACTTGAGGTCCAGAACCATCAATGTCACATGACCCAAATGTTCTTAAATCCTCCTCCTCTGAACCATACCTCATAAAACAAAGTGAACTGAATGACCTTGTTAGGTATTTGGAACTACCCAAGAGTAAGGCAGAGCTGTTGGGCTTCAGACTATAGCAGTGGAATCTCCTGGAGGGTGAAGTTAGGGTTTCCATGTTTCATGATCATCAAAAGGATCTTGTCCCAGTCTTCTTCTTAGAGGGTGATCTTGTAGCCTGCAGCAATATCAATGGTCTGATGGCAGTCCTCAACATTGTTTATGATCCAGATGAGTGGAGACTTTTCAATGATTCATCAAAGACGAGTCTTAAAGCTGATTTGCTGGTTCATGGCAATGTTTTGCCATCATTTACAGTTGTTGGTGCAGTCCATATGAAGGAAAGTTATGACAATATGTGCATTGTTCTCTCAACCTAGCTTGATGGACTCTCTACCTGGGTAACATCAAGCTAGGTTGAGAGAACATTGCACAAATCTCATCTTTGAGTGAGTTTCCTCACTCCATAGGTCATCAAATCTTCACAAGAGAGCACTGATCTGTTCGTACGTCTCACTTTGAATGTCAAAGTGGCCCCTAACCCCTACACTAATACCTAAACCTCACCTTGAATTACTAGGTGGGCCTCCCATAGAGATATAAATACCTATCTAGTGTGAGGGCATTATGGTTAGTCTCTCTCTCTCTCTCCCTCCCTCCCTCCCTCCCTCTCTCCCTCCCATAGTGCCCCCCCAGTAACTTAGTCCTTTGCATAGGTATTAGCACAAATTTCAATAAACTGCCTATTACCATAAAACATGCCCCTTTTTCTATCTCATGCGATATTTAGTGCAGTTTGATAAATCCAGGCCTTAGATGTTTACAATTATGAACTCTGTTTTTTTTAATATCAGCCTCTGCATGTTTTATCAATATTTTGGATATGTAGAGAGAAGGAGAGCAAGAAGTCAATAATGACCTTGTTTGTGGACTAATGGAATGAAAGTGTAATATCTACAGTTAGAAGAAAACTCCTTTGAAAACAGAATCTTCTTATTTTCCCCCATTATTTGTGTATGCAGTGGCTCCTGCTCCAGTAAATAACAATGTGCTTTTACAAACTAACTTGTGTGACCTTGGATCCCAGTTGGAGCCAGTGCCAAGCTAGACACAGCTGAATGAATGAGAAAGTCAGGGAGGGGAGGTCACTGATATAACAATGTCTCTTTGTTAGATATAAAACTTACTTTTACAGTGATGCTCGGAAGTGTGTTTATGCACAAGTTAAAGGAAAACAAAGAAAATAAGAAATTCAGTAAATTTCCATTAAAAAAAGACTTCTGATTTGGATTTGATTTCCACCCAAAATAATTTTTCAATATTTGCTCACTTGGCAGAGAAAATATATTTTTCACATTTGCATTGCTGTTTACCATGGTAGTATACCATAGGTAATTTGCACATAATATCTTAAAATCCCCGGAAACATGAATTAAACTCAGGCAAATTTTTTGGTTCTAAGGAAGCATTACAACTTTCCTTTATATAACTTACTGGCTATGGTGATGTGTTATCAGTAGAATTTATATACAGATTTGTTGAAAAATATTACACAGTGCTGTAGAGAAATGCTGCATTTCACCTCTGATACATTCTTCAATAATGAAGGCTGTTGACAAATTTGTTGTCAAATGTTGTTTTTGTAGAAGCTGGCATGTTATCGACATTGTAGTGATTTGTATTCCTGCAGCTGATAGCAACTGTCCTTAATGCAGGCCTGGAAGACAAGAAATATACTGCACATCATGGGGCCAATTCATTAAGAGGTCGATCTTTAAAAGAGTTGCCCTGCTAACTTTGAGAGCGAGACAGACAGATCTTCAGGACTGAAAATGCCCCCTCCCTCCAGCAGGTACATTTTATGTACATAACTTGTCATGCACACAAAATGTGCCCAAATAAAAAGAGGTAAGGATGCCCTCATAACTGATATCTATGATTGGCTGGATAAAGTTACGCTCATGAGTCTAGTTGGAAAAATAGATGTCTTAAAGTTAGCCACATACATTTTATCTGGAAATATTTAGTGGCAGACATATTGTAAGTCCAACTGAATATTCAAATAAAATTACATGCATAATTTTAGCCAGCTAATCTTCCCTCTTGATGGCTTACTGAATATTGACCTCTAAATGTACCATGAACATGGATACTCTTTTTAGTATGCATGCACCCAGAAAATGATATGCAGAGCACTTAATCACCCAAAAAAAGTTCCATACTTTTTTTCACATGCAGGCTAAACATTTAAGGGTAGATTTTCAAAACCTACATGCGGGCGTCCATGTGTGCGCATGACCATGTGCACTGTACCCGGCACGCACACATGGACACGCGATTTTATAACATGCGTGCTGGCGTGTGCATGTTATAGATTGCCGGGTCAGCACGTGCAAGGGGGGGAGGGGTGTCAACTTTAGCAATTACGCGTGGTGACACATCTGGGCTTTCCCCAGTTTCCTCCCAGTCTGCTCCAATTAAGGAGCAGACTGGGAGGGAACTTTCCAACTCCCTAGCCTAACCTCCCTTCCCCTCCCCCTATCCTGCCCTCCCCCTATCCCTATCCTAACTAGCCCGAATTTTGTTGTTTTACCTTTTGCTCCTTCTTCGGAGCAGGAACAAGTTGCGCGCGCCGGTACGACATCCCCTGGCACAGCAGCAAATGGCCGCTTTGCCCACCGCCTTTGTCCCACCCCACCCTGCCCCTGACTGCCCCGCCCCATCCCCCAGACCGCCCCTTTTTCAAGCCCTGGGACTTACATGCATCCTGGGGTTTATGCGCCTGGCCAGGCCGTTCGAAAATTGGCCCGGCCCCGTGCGTAAACCCCGGGATTTACAGGCACCAGGGTTTGAAAATCTACCCCTTATTGTTTATGCTAATGGGAAATGAACCCCTGACCATTAACGGTTCAGCCATACAATGGGGGTTTGGTATCTTTATACTAGTTAGTACATGCGCAGTGCCATTGTTCTCTCAGCTAATTATACTCTGGCCAAAAGCATTTAAAATGCTTGTGCCAGAGCTTGTGTGTAGCCACACACATGCTCTGGCAGTCAGTGTTGCGTGGACAAAAGGAAGAGCAACTTAACCCAGATGTGAAGGCATAGAATCAAGTGACAAAGAAGGAGATTTGAGAAGAGTGCTGTGTGTGTGTGCAGTGTCTTGTGATCCTGGTTTCTTCTGTTTCCCTTCCTATTGTTTAGTCATTGGGGAAGGTCAGTGTTGGTTTATTGTTCTCTGTCTGTCTCAAGCAAAGTCAAGTGTTGTCAATTTCTTTGTTAGGATTTGCAAGAGAGGAGCGACAGTGCATGATTGTGGTCTGAATGGTGCATGGCAGGTGGTGTGTATCTGCCTGGATACATGGCTGTGCTCGGAGTACGATTGCTGAGAGTGTGGTTTGGTTAGACAAAGTAGTATGGTAAAGAAAAGCGCAGGGATGAGCATGAGGTGCAAGTCATGACAAGGAAGAAAAGCAGTGGAGTGGGGTTTATGCCAGAGAGGGAGTACGTATGTAAAGGTTTTCTTAAAGTTCCTCTGACTTATTTAAATCAGCATACGTCTCAGTTTCACATAAAAGGAGCAGAATGGTCTTCTGCTAAATATATATGTGATGCTGTAATTGATTTTTCTTTTTTAATGGTGTGATGATGTTATTGTTTTATGAATTGAATTTTATTTATGTTTTATGTGAAATGTTGTCTGTTTTATTTTATGCATGTAACCTTGTAAACCGCCTCAATCAAGTCTCCTTGTAAAGTGTGGTATATAAAACCTTTTAAATAAATAAATGTCTACACCTTTTGGAGGCAGATAAAATTTATTGTAGCAGCATAAAATATACTATGGTAACAACTGCTGCTCCCAGTTGCTACCACAGAAAACTTGCTGGGTAGACTAGATGGACCATTTGGTCCTTTTCTGCCATCAGAACTATGTTACTATGTTATATATTGTAGATATTTTTTTTACTTTATTTTTATTACAGCTTATCATTTAAACAAAGCACAAACTTTGTATAGAAATACAAGCAAAAGTAGCATATTTGTATAGAAATACAAGCAGAACATGCATATATAGAAAATGATAAGTAAGTCATACCAATAGGTAATTTATCTTCTCAGTAAGTAAAAGGAAAGGGAGAAAAACTTATTTAAATGAAAATAAGACAGGAAATAGCCTGAATTCCAGATACAATTAGACTCATATAAATCTCAGGATTATTGATTCATAATGGGAACAGAAGGTATATAACTCTCTTAGCCTCTAGGAAAGTTTTAAGTTGGTCTGAAGAGAAGAAAACATACGAATCATTGTGGCATTTAACAAAGCAATTACAGAGATAATAGAGTAAAAACGTTTCAGACAATACTAAGGGATCGTGCTGCAAAGCAATAAATGCTTTTCTCTTCTTTTGCATTGTTCTCCACAAGTCTGGATAAACTCTCACAGTTTGACCATGAAAGGCAGCATTAAAATTCCTAAAACAAGAAGACATAACTTTACTCAAACCAAGAACTGTAAAAAAAGAAATGATCAAAGTGGATCACTCCATAATCTCAACTCGGAAAATTCCAGCATCTGAGTCAAATTAAGCCAAGGTGAAGAGGAACTTTATCTTGAGCATTAGCAAACGTGGATGAGGGTGAGAAAAAAAATCTTATTAACAGAAGGAGTACTCTCCTGAGACAAAGGTAAGCAGTCCACTAAGCATCTTTTAAAAGTAATAATGGGTATCTCCCCCATAAATTTAGGAAAATTCAGCACCCGAAGATTAAGACATCTAGAGGCATTTTCCTTTCCAAAAACTCAATTCTTTGAGATAAAGCTCCTTGTTCCTGAATCACAGTAGACTGCACTCCTTGTATTTTCTCAGTCTCTCATATAGCAACATCAAGATTATTTCCATGTTCCATTGATAAAGGATCATGCCTTGAAACTTGAGGATCCAGCTTAGAAAAGAAATAGTCCAGCTTAGGAGAGGAGACAATCAAAACTTTGATAACGTCCAATAGTGAATCAAGTGTAATAGCAGCCGGCTTGCCCAACAACTGTGGGATCTCATCAGCTGACTACCGCCCGCAAGTCTAATACTTGGGTCCGCATCCACCAACATCGACCCTAGAGTTGCAGAAGCACCACTCGACTGAGAACTTCCACCATCTGGGAAGACACAATAGATACATTCAGTGACAACAGGGTGGAGACCAATCCTTTCTGGGCTCCCATAGGTGGCTTAGCAGAAATGTGATCATCATCTTACACCTCCATCACCATCTGCAAGGGGTGAAGCCTCAGTGCCAGCAATGCGTCATGATCATGGTGAGGGTTGAGAAGCATACCTCGGGAGTGGCATACTAAGGGGAGGGCAAGGGGGCAGTCTGTCCCAGGTGACAACAGGGGGATGGAATCATTGCCACCAGCAGGAAGATCCTGCGGCGGCACGGAGAAGTGATGTGTTGGCAGGGTCCTGGGGAAGAAACAAGCGGCAGGAGATGAGGTCCTGCAGTGCCACCACCGTTTTCCGGAGCTGGTGGCAGAAGACAAGGCCCTGCAGTGCCACCGGTGTTTCCTGGTGCTGGTGGCAGAAGAAGAGTCTTGCTGTGCAGCCAGCAGCTGCAGAAGAGCTCCAAAACGTGTGTGTGAGAGAGAGAGAGACTGGCCCTGTGAGAGTAAGTGCCTGTGTATGAGAGGGTGCCTGTGTGTGTGTGTGTGTGTGTGTGTGTGTGTGTGAATGAGAAGGTGCCTCTGTGTGTGTGTGTATGTGCGAGTGTATATGAGAGGGTGCCTGTGTGTGTGTGTGAGAAGGTGCCTGTGTGTGTGTGTGTGTGTGTGTGTGAATAAGAAGGTGTCTTTGTGTGTGTGTGTGTGTGTATATGTGTGAGTGTATATGAGAGGGTGCCTGTGTGTGTGTGTGTATTTATAAGTATATATGAGAGGGTGCCTTTGTGTGTTGTGTGTATGTATGAGAGGGTGCCTGTGTGTATGTATGAGAGGGTGCCTGTGTGTATGAGATGGTACCTGTGTGTATGAGGGTGTGCGTATGTGTGTGTGTGTATGAGATGGTGAGTGTATATAAGAATGAGCATGTGTGCCTGTGTATATATTTGAGAGAGTACCTGTGTGTGTGTAGGAGATGGTGACTGTCTGCGTGCAGGGGTGCGGGTGAGAGAGAAGAAGCATGTGTTTGTGTGTGTGCGTGTGTGAGACAGGAATCATATGTGAGAGATACAGAGGAAGCGGGTGTGAGTGTATGAGAGAGAGAGAGAGATGGAGAAAACATGTGTGTCTCTTACACACAGATTCACTCAAGCACCCTCTGATTCTCACCAAACATGTATGTGTGTGTGAGACAGAGAGATATTTTATTTGTGTCTCTGTGTACGTGTGTACCCCAAGTTCACAACAATCTCAGGGTGACAGGTATAGAGAACAGGGGATTTTTAAAATCCTTAGTTTTAATTACTGGGTGTTCTTTGATGTCTACTGTTTTGAAATGTTTTATTGATGTTTAGGAAATTTTAAAAAATTTGTACAAGACCTTCTAATTATTAAATATTATTATTCTATTCATCAGCTATTTTGAAATGTATATTTTTTAGTATGGTTTTACTATTCTAATTGATTTATATTTCTTGATTGTATTGTTTTGAGGAAAAGTGATTTTCTGCTTTTCCATTGTTGCACTGTATACAGATTCTGGCTTGTTGTGGTTTCCAGTTTAGTTTTTGTCTGCATGTGTGAGACAGAGGAAGTGTGTGTGTGTGTGTGTGTGTGTGTGTGTTAGCTTGTGAGAAAGACACAGAGGAAGCGTATAAGTAAGTGTGTGTGCGAGAGAGATGGAAGAAGCATGTCTGTGTGTGAGAGAGGTCCAGAGAAAGTATGTGTGTGTGTCTCACATACACACATGATCCTTCTGTCTCTCACACATACACACATTCTCCCTCAGTCTCTCACCAAACATGTGTGTGTGTGGTGTGTGTGTGTGTGTGCTTGCATGCACAAGTTCATGCGGGCCCCCAGCCTACAACAATCTTAGTATGACAGATATGGAGAGTGGGAGATTTTTTAAATCCTTATTTTTATTATTGGCTGTTATTTGATGTGCTGCTGTTTTGAAATATTTTATCAATGTTTAGGAAATTTTAAAATTATATATTAGGAGGTTACCAAAGAAGTATCTGCCCTGGGTGCCAAATAATTTAGGTATACCACTGTCCCCCAGTGAAACCAGCGCTCCTTTGTTGGAATTCACAAAGAGAAATTTCTACCCATCATCTGAGCCAAGAACATGAAGGATGAGATTAACAGCTGACCAGCAGGGTAGGAGGATTCAGTGGAGAAAATCCTAACCTTTCCCTTGTGTTTCGGAGGCATATTAACCAGCAAAAAACCGAAAGTCAGGACAGCCTGTGAATAGTGTCCTCCTTCAGGGAACCTGATATTGTTTTAAGTTCTATTTGTGATGAATTGTTTAATTTGATTGATTTATATATGTTGTTTAACTGAATTCATGAATGTTGTTTTGTAAATCACCATGACCATTGGAATGGCAGTGATAAATATTCAATTAAAAAAAAAGTTTGTGGTTTAATAAAGTAAATCATTATTATTACATGGACTTTGAAAATCTCTGCATTTAGCTTAAAGTTAACTTGCACATCTTAAATGGATTACTAATAAAATGTCCAGTTTAAAGCGATTTAGCCAGTTTATCTTAACGCTGATCAGAAATGCATGAAGATATCATGAAATTGGTCTCAGGTGCTCTCACTCTCTTCTGCAGTCGAGTCATCCTTCAATATATATATAAATGATCTGGAAAGGAATATGACAAATGAGGTTATCAAATTTGTGGATGATACAAAATTATTCAGAGTAGTTAAATCACAAGCGGATTGTGATACATTGCAGGAGGACCTTGCAGGACTGGAAAATTGGGCATCCAAATAGCAGATGAAATTTAATGTGGACAAGTGCATGGTGTTGCATATAGGGAAAAATAACCCTTGTGTAGTTACGTGATGTTAGGTTCCATATTAGGAGCTACCACCCAGGAAAAAGATGTAGGCATCATAGTGGATAATACTTTAAAATCGTCAGCTCAGTGTGCTGCAGCAGTCAAAAAAGCAAATAGAATGTTAGGAATTATTAGGAAGGGAATGGTTAATAAAACGGAAAATGTCATAATGCCTCTATATCGCTCCATAGTGAGACCGCACCTTGAATTCTGTGTACAATTCTGGTCGCCGCATCTCAAAAAAGATTTAGTTGTGATGTAGAAGGTATAGAGAAGGTCAAACAAAATGATAAAGGGGATGGAACAGCTCCCCTGTGAGGAAAGGCTGAAGAGGTTAGGGCTGTTCAGCTTTGAGAAGAGACAGCTGAAGGGGGATATGATAGAGGTCTTTAAGATCATGAGAGGTCTTGAACGAGTAGATGTGAATTGGTTATTTACATTTTCGAATTCCATGAAGTTAGCAAGTAGCACATTTAAGACTAATCGGAGAAAATTCTTTTTCACTCAACGCACAATAAAGCTCTGGAATTTGTTGCCAGAGGATTTGGTTAGTGCAGTTAGTGTAGCTGGTCAAAAAAGGTTTGGATAAGTTCTTGGAGAAGTCCATTAACTGCTATTAATCAAGTTTACTTAGGGAATAGCCACTGCTATTAATTGCATCAGTAGCATGGGATCTTCTTAGTGTTTGGGTAATTGCCAGGTTCTTGTGGCCTGGTTTGGCGTCTGTTGGAAACAGGATGCTGGGCTTGATGGACCCTTGGTCTGAACCGGCATGGCAAGTTCTTATGTTCTTATGATCAATCAGAGTCCTATCTTAGCACGGAGGGTGGTCAGCTGGACCTCTGGTAGGCAAACACTACCGTCTCAGGGCGGCAGACCCAGAACTTACAGATGCCTCTGTAAGCTATACAGGCAGGGGACGAGATTGAAGATTAGCTTGGTTGGCAAGGGTTTAGGCAAGGATGAGATTGGCAAGTACCCCAAATTTAATGGAGCAGGGCTAGGATGAGCAAGAATATGACGAGTGAAGTTATTAAATTTGCGGATGATACAAAATTATTCAGAGTAGTTAAATCACAAGTGGACTGTGATACATTACAGGAGGACCTTGCAAGACTGGAAGATTGGGCATCCAAATGGCAGATGAAATGTAATGTGGACAAGTGCAAGATGTTGCATATAGGGAAAAATAACACTTGCTGTAGTTACACGATGTTAGGTTCCATATTAGGAGCTATCACCCAGGAAAAAGATCTAGGCATCATAGTGGATAATACTTTAAAATCGTCGGCTCAGTGTGCTGCAGCGGTCAAAAAAGCAAACACAATGTTAGGAATTATTAGGAAAGGAATGGTTAATAAAACAGAAAATGTCATAATGCCTCTATATCTCTCCATGGTGAGACTGCACCTTGAATACACTGTACAATTCTAGTCGCTGCATCTCAAAAAAGATATAGTTGCGATGGAAAAGTTACAGAGAAGGGCAAACAAAATGGTAAAGGGGATGGAACAGGTCCCCTATGAGGAAAGGCTGAAGAGGTTAGGGCTGATCAGCTTGGAGAAGAGATGGCTGAGGGCGGATATGATAGAGGTCTTTAAGATCATGAGAGGTCTTGAATGAGTAGATGTGAATTGGTTATTTACATTTTTTAATAATAGAAGTACTAGGGGGCATTCCATGAAGTTAGCAAGCAGCACATTTAAGACCAATCGGAGAAAATGCTTTTTCACTCAATGCACAATAAAGCTCTGGAATTTGTTGCCAGAGGATGTGGTTAGTGCAGTCAGTGTAGCTGGGTTCAAAAAAGGTTTGGATAAGTTCTTGGAGGAGAAGTCCATTAACGGCTATTAATCAAGTTTACTTAGGGAATAGCCACTGCTATTAATTGCATCAGTAGCATGGGATCTTCTTAGTGTTTGGGTAATTGCCAGGTTCTTGTGGCCTGGTTTGGCATCTGTTGGAAACAGGAAGCTGGGCTTGATGGACCCTTGGTCTGACCCAGCATAGCAATTTCTTATGCTCTTATGTTCTTATGGTTTAATATTCTGCTTTTCAGCACTTCAAAGCAGATTACATTCAGGTACTGTAGTTATTTGCTTATCCCCAGAGGGCTAACAGTCTAACCGGATCATTTATCAAGCCGTGTTAGGGCACAACTGCATGCTAAATGGGGTCTAGCATGCGATAAAGCAATACTAATGTGCGAAAGGGATATGCATTTGTTTGCAACAAAATAGGAAATAAAGACAATATTTCCTATTTCATTGTAGTTCGGGGGCCTGGCGAACTGATAGGAAAACTCACAAAATTTTGTGTGGTTTTCTTATCATTTCTTGGGGGGGGAGAAACTCAAACCCACCCCAATTCTTCAAATTCAATTACCTACAATACCCCCACCCTCCTGACCCCCCCCCAAAACTTGTTGAAAATACCTCATGGTCCAGCAGGGGTCCCGGGAGTGATCTCCCTCTCTCGGGTTGTTGGCTGCCACTAATCAAAATGGCACCAGTGGCCCTTTGCCCTTACCATGTGACAGGGGCTATCGGTGCCATTGGCCGGCCTCTGTCACATAGTAGGAGCAATGGACGGATGGCGCCATCCATTGCTCCTACCATGGACGGATGGCGCCATTCATTGCTCCTACCATGTGACAGGGGCCGACCAATAGCACTGGTAGCCCCTGTCACATGGTAAGGGCAAAGAGCCACCGGCGCCATTTTGATTAGTGGCAGCTGACAGCTCGAGAGGGGGAGATCGCTCCTGGGACCCCCGCTGGACCACCAGGTATTTTCGGCAAGTTTTTGGGGGTGACTCGGGAGGGTGGGGGGATTGTAGGTAATTGAATTTGAAGGGTTGGGGTGGGTTTGTTGTTTTTTTTTCGAGGCAGCTGAAAAAAATCAGCCCGAACCGCGGGAAAACAAAGTTTCCCGCAGTGGGCCGATAACGAAGGTCGAACCAAAAGGTTCGGCCGAAGCACATCTCTAATGTGCGATGCTTATCGCAAGGTGCGTTAGCATTTAAATAAGACAATGAATATCAAAATGAATAACATTATGCAAATAAAGGACTTCTACTCCATTTCACAGTAAAATATTCCATACTAATGTAAGATTTAATGTGGGAAATAACAACACCTCTTATATTTGCAGTAGGGTGGCTAAAAAAAGTTTATCGTAGCATAGTGGTGGTTATCGCAGGATAGCGGCAATTATCACACACAATAAAATGAGTCCTTCTCTCTGACACACTTACATAGCCCTAGTGAGCCAATAAAAAAACACCTTTTGTTACCTGCCCTGTCTTCCTTGTGCCAAAATGTTAGGTGGAAGTGTAGAAGTAATGGGACACTGCATGCTTCAGACTGCTCGACAACAATAACAAAAACAACAACAGGGAAGGGAGGTTTAAATTCCTCCCAGGGAAGTACTCACACCAGAGCAAGAGCTGCAAGTCCCGTTGGTGGAGCACAATGGTCCACACCAGGGCATGCTATGCAGGAGGGCACACAGGAGTTACAGGGAGTGCATCTTTCATCCCTGCACCACATTGACAGGGATGCCAAAGAACCATGTGGTTAAGAAGTAATGCCTGCACTCTCAGGCTATCATGGAATTATATCAAGAACTCAGAAGGGAGATGGATCAAGTCACAGAAAGGTCCCACGCTATACCAGACCTTACCAAACTATTGTGCACCATGCATTTTATGGCATCTGGCTCATTCCAAACAACAGTTGGGGTCATCAGGGGAATGTCGCAAACATCTTTTTTCCGCTGTCTGGGCCAGGTCCTAAGAGTTGTATGCAGCTGCATTCATTATTGCATAAGAATCCTTTGTGAAAGGCAGGACTTGATGAGAGGTTTTTATGCCACTGCAAAGTTTCCAAATGCTCTGGGAGCTATTGACTGAACTCACATAGCCATCATCCCACCCCGTCACAGGGAGGAGATCTCCCGCAACAGAAAGCTCTTCCACTACATCAATGTGCAAGTGATCTATGCTGGACCGTGCATCCTTGATGTGGTCACCAGGTACCAAGGAGCTGCACATGATTCCTTTATACTTAGGCAATCTGAGCTGTTTGAATAATTTGAAGTTGGCCACTATGGTGAAGGTTGGCTAATAGGTAAGCGCAATGCTTCTTTCTATCATCCGTCTCCAGCTATAAGTTTACAGCAAATGGCAGTGACATGGGGGGGGGGGGGGGCTGTCAGAGATGTTAATGCATCAGTTAGATGGTAAGTGACTTGCACATTTAGGTCAACAAGCCATAGTGGCAGGGCCCAGGTTTCTCTTTCCATGCTGTATAGGCCTGCTAATGTTGCATCCCCATATTTATTTATTTATTTATGTATTTATTTATTTATTTAGAGGATTTTATATACCGATGAACGTTGGGAACATCTCATCGGTTTACAAGAAACTACGTGTAGCAAACTGCGCTTTACAGAGAAACTTGAACCAAATATACAATAAAGAATGAAAACATAATATTTCTAACAGATAGATTCCTCAATTAAATTACAAATGTGCATCAGTTTAACAAAGGAAGGGGGAAATATGATACAATATAAAGGGAGAAGAAAGGAGGGAGATATTTACAAAAGAAAGGCATGGTTAGATAATTAGATAAAGGTCCACATAATTAGATAAAGGTCCACATGTGACTGAGTACTGCAGACATTGAACTTGTCAATTTTAAACAAGTGGCTGTTCCAATCCTCTCTCTCTGGAACTGTTAAAATGTCACTTGTCAATCAAAACCTTTTAGGGTCCACAATGCAGGGACTCCCAGCTCAGGTGTGCCTTGTTAGTGCTCTGTCAGCCCTCAGATAAAGCCCATATTGATATCCAGTCTGCTAGCTTGTGCTCTTACAGCCAGGATGTCAGCCACAGTTTGACTTGACCATAACAGGGCTACACAGATTCAATTGTCGCTGGGGGATGTACATTTTGGGACTATCCTATTCACTATGTCATGTCTGACAAATATCTATCTCGGGAGGACATACTTTAGAATTGCCAGGGACATACATTATTTAAACACTTGCTTCCATGTCCTTATAAATAATGTAAGCCAATAAGGGAGAGTAGCAACATATACATCACGCTTTACTAACAGCTATCTACAGATCAACAATCAGAGGCAGTGCAAGGGTGGTAGGGAGTATGAAGAGGTCTGCCTGCAGGCCTCATCACTTTCTACTCTTAGGCAGTGTGGACTCTCTATCCGCCACACCTCTGGGACTCCTCAGTTGTCACACAGCAGACTATACGAGTTTTACATAGAAGCTACTTTCCAGGAAGACATTGTGTTCTAGCAGGCTGCAAGTAGTTTACATATATTTAAAACTGTCATACATAAAAAAGCTAACGTACTTCATGCCTTTTAGGTGGAATGAAGGCAAATGTAAGGGCCCCAATGTTATGTCATGTAGTATCATATGTGTTATTTCACCTAAGACCAGACAAGAGTTACATGTACACTAGTGGATTTGGATACATAAGAACATGCCATACTGGGTCAGACTAAGGGTCCATCAAGCCCAGCATCAACAGAGGCCAAACCAGGCCACCAGAACCTGGCAAGTACCCAAAAACTAAGTCTATCCCATGTTACTGCTGTTAGTAATAGCAGTGGCTATTTTCTAAGTCAACTTAATTAATAGCAGGCAATGGACTCCTCCAAGAACTTATCCAAACCTTTTTAAAACCCAGCTACACTAACTGCACTAACCACATCCTCTGGCAACAAATTCCAGAGTTTAATTGTGCGTTGAGTGAAAAAGAACTTTCTCGAATTAGTTTTAAATGTGCCACTTCATGGACTGCCCCCTAGTCCTTCTATTATTCGAAAGAGTAAATAACTGATTCACATTTACCTGTTCTAGACCTCTCAAGATTTTAAACACCTCTATCATATCCCCCCTCAGTCGTCTCTTCTCCAAGCTGAAAAGCCCTAACCTCTTTAGTCTTTCCACATAGGGGAGCTGTTCCATCCCCTTTATCATTTTGGTCGTCCTTCTCTGTACATTCTCCATTGCAACTATATCTTTTTTGAGATGCAACGACCAGAATTGTACACAATATTCAAGGTGTGGTCTCACCATGGAGCGATACAGAGGCATTATGACATTTTCCATTTTATTCACCATTCTTTTTCTAATAATTCCCAACATTCTGTTTGTTTTTTTGACTGCCACAGCACACTGAACCTATGATTTCAATGTGTTATCCACTATGACGGCTAGATCACTTTCTTGGGTGGTAGCTCCTAATATGGAACCTAACATTGTGTAACTATAGCATGGGTTATTTTTCCCTATATTCATCACCTTGCACTTATCCACATTAAATTTCATCTGTCATTTGGATGCCCAATCTTCCAGTCTCACAAGGTCTTCCTGCAATTTATCACAATCTGCTTGTCATTTAAGTACTCTGATTAATTTTGTATCATCTGCAAATTTGATTATCTCACTCGTCGTATTTCTTTCCAGATCATTTATAAATATATTTTCAAAGCACGGGTGCCAATACAGATCCCTGAGGAACTCCACTGTCTACTCCCTTCCACTGAGAAAATTGTCCATTAATCCTACTCTCTGTTTCCTGTCTTTTTGCCAGTTTGTAATCCATGAAAGGACATTGCCACCTATCCCATGACTTTTTACTTTTCCTAGAAGTCTCTCATGAGGAACTTTGTCAAACGCCTTCTGAAAATCCAAATATACTATATCTACCGGTTCACCTCTATCTATGTTTATTAACTCCTTCAAAAAAGTGAATCAGGTTTATGAGGGTAAACCTTGCTGACTTTGTTCCATTAAACCATGTTTTTCTATATGTTCTGTGATTTTGATATTTAGAACACTTTCCACTATTTTTCCTGGCACTGAAGTCAGGCTTACTGGTCTGTAGTTTCCCGGTTCGCCCCTTGAGCCCTTTTGAAATATTAGGGTTACATTAGCCACCCTCCAGTCTTCAGGTACAATGGATGATTTTAATGATAGGTTACAAATTTTTATTAATAGTTCTGAAATTTCATTTTTTAGTTCCTTCAGAACCCTGGGGTGTATACCATCTGGTCCAGGTGATTTACTACTCTTCAGTTTGTCAATCAGGCCTTCCACATTCTCTAGGTTCACCGTGATTTGGTTCAGTCCATCTGAATCATTACCCATAAAAACCTTCTCTGGTACGGGTATCGCCCCAGCATCCTCATCAGTAAACACTGAAGCAAAGAAATCATTTAATCTTTCTGCGATGGCCTTATCTTCTCTAAGTGCCCCTTTAACCCCTCGATCATCTAACGGTCCAACTGACTCCCTCACAGGCTTTCTGCTTTGGATATATTTAAAAAAGATTTTATTGTGAGTTTTTGCCTCTACGGCCAACTTCTTTTCAAATTCTCTCTTAGCCTGTCTTATCAATGTCTTACATTGAACTTGCCAACGTTTATGCTTTATCCTATTTTCTTCTGTTGGATCCTTCTTCCAATTTTTGAATGAAGATCTTTTGGCTAAAATAGCTTCTTTCATCTCCCCTTTTAACCATGCCAGTAATCGTTTTGCCTTCTTTCCACCTTTCTTAATGTGTGGAATACATCTGGACAGTGCTTCTAGGATGGTATTTTTTAACAATGACCAAGTCTCTTGCACACTTTTTACCTTTGTAGCTGCTCCTTTCAGTTTTTTTCTAACTATTTTTCATTTTATCAAAGTTTCCCTTTTGAAAGTTTAGCACGAGAGCCGGGGATTCGACTTCATCAAGACTTATCCTGATAGCTCCAATCAAACTTTCTGGGTCAGCAATATGGGTATTTATAGTCTCAAACTTTATTGTCGAGTATATCCACAAATGCTTTAGTCAAAGATACAATTGTGACTTCATCCAGAGCACCCGCCACTGCTCCTTCTGGCTTGTTGGCCATTTTGGGATCTGGGGTTTTTAACTTTTCCTTGTTTATTTCACAGTTTTACCAGACATTATCTGTTATGATTTTACCACAAATCTGTCTATATATTTAGAAGTAAGATGGAGGTCTTAGGGTTCAAATAAAAGGAAACTGAAGTACTAAACAGTCAAATGTCAGGGGTGACAAACAGAGCTCAGAGCAAAGATGTTCTGCTATCTGCTTGACTCACCTCATCATTTCATCCCCTCATGGAATTGTTTTTTGTTTTGATACTGTTTCATTTTTTTGACTGTACATCACTTTGCGCAGCCTGGTTATGGCTGGGAAAGCTGTCTATAAAATCTGTGACATACATAAATAAATCTGCATAAAGGTAACAGAATATAATTAACAGGTTATCTTATCTGCACATTGGATCTTTGAAATTGACCTCTCCCCAATAAAAATAGGACCCCAAATTTTGTTCCTCAGCCCTAGTCTGTATTCAAAGTGAATAATTTAGATATCCTATTCTCTAAAGACCTGATTTTTTCTCTTTTTCCTGTGTATGTGGAAAAAAAGCTTAGTAAATCAGGACCTAAATGAGGAATGTAAACCCTTTAAAAATTGACCCCTTAGTTACCTAGCTAAATCCTTTTGAAAATTGTCCTCCAAATATTCAGTCAGTAAGAAAGAGAGATTATTTTATTAGATAAAATGTAGTTATCTTATTGTCTAATTCTATGGTCCTTTTAAAATAGGAGCTGAAAATACAATCATGAGTGGATAAAAAAAAGGCACTACTAAGGCATTAAGGGGTAAATTTTAAAAAGCTATGCGCGGGCGTCCATGTGCGCACGCTACCCGGCCAATGCCCGTGGCCTTCACCTGTTCCCTCCCAGGCTGCTCCAATTTTGGAGCGGCCTGGGAGGGACCATCCCAACCCCCTACCTTAACCTCCCTTCCCTTTCCCCTAAGCAACCCCCCATCCTTATTCTAGCCCCCCCCCCCCCCGAACTTTGTCCTACCTTCTGCGTCTGCCTCTAGGCAGGCACAGGTTGCGCGCGCTGGCACCCGGCTGGCACGCAACCTCCGACACAGCGGCAAATGGCCGCTATGCAAGAGGCCTCTGGCCCCACCCTGCCCCGTCCCTGGACCACTCCAGAGTGCCCTGCCCCTCCCCTTTCCCAAAGCCCCGGGACTTAGATGCGTCCCAGGGCTTTACGCGCGTCGCCGGGCCTTTGTAAAATAGGCCCGGCGACGCGCGTAACCCCACCTACGCGCATAAATCCTATGGATTTATGTGCGTTGGGCTTTTAAAATCTGCCCCTAAATGTTCTTTGTTTGGATCTTTCATTATGTTCTAATTCACCACTCTTGTACAGTGGCTCTTCCGCTACAGTGGCTAAGATGGTAATGGTACTAATGGAATTTCAGGTGTTAAAGAGTGAGTCACTGAATGATGTAAGCAAGGGTGGAAGTCAGATGTGCAATACTGCCCTCCTTTCAGCTGGGTCTTCCTATAAGGCATAAGGGATAGAACCCGCCCATTCAGTCTCCCAGGGACAGACAAGAAAGTCAGACACTTAGGGGCAGATTTTAAAAGGGTTCCGCGTGTATATTACGAAAGTAATCTCGAAAACCCACTCCTGCGCTCGCCGAGCCTATTTTGCATAGGCCCGGTGACGCGCGCAAGCCCCAGGACGCTTGTAAGTCCCGGGGCTTGAAAAAATAGGTGGGGCCTGGGCAGGGTGGTCCGGGGACGGGGCGTGGCCAGAGGCCTCTCCAGTGCTGCTGGGCCCGTGGATTGCGTGCCGGCGCATGCAACCTACAATAAAAAAGTAAAGGTGGGGGGGATTTAGGTAGGGCTGGGGGGCAAAAGGAAAGTTCCCTTCGAGGCCGCTCCGATTTCGGAGCGGCCTCAGAGGGAACGGGGAAAGCCTTCGGGGCTCCCCTAGGGCTCGGCGTGCATAAGATGCACAAGTGTACACCCCCTTGCGCACGCCAACTCCAGATTTTATAACATGCGCGCGCCCGCACGTAGGTACGAATATCTGGCCCTTAAAGAATAACATTAGATGGAATCAAAATTGATTTCAAGAAAACTTTTCAGCTTTTCAATTTATTGTAACAGAAATATTAAGGTAACAGCAATTAGTAAGAACAATGTTGTTACATACTTTTAGAAAAATTAAACTATTTTTTTTTCTTTATAGCTGTTACTGAACTAAAGAGAACTGGTTCTCCTAACTGACTGGATACAGCTATCAAATAAGTGTGACAGGACTTTTCAGTCGCCAGAAATGCACCCATGTAAATTTTTTCAGTTATGGGTAGTGGGAAGGATTTATAGATTTTTAGTTCCTCCCATAACCAAAACCCTACATTTTAGGGGAAAAGGCTTCTAGGGGTATATAATAGGGGTATATAATCTCTTGGAGCATGCTCATCTTTTAATGGAAAGTTGACCAGAGAATGGGTTGGAGAGAGTAGGTTGGTGACTTGGAGAAAGCTGAAGTTCATCCCTGGATCTTAAGCAAGAGGTTGAAGAGAAGGAGTTGGAGCTTGGCTGTAGGATCTTTTTTTTCTCATCCCTGTAGGTCAGAATCTACAGTTGGAGCTTTTTGAATTTTGGAACTAGAGAAGAATTTTCATGCAGATTGGTTCAGACTGGATGGAAGGGTATTTCCCTGGGATCCTGAAGGAGTGAATCTAGAAAGATCTTTTTGCTTAAACTAAGGAAGAAGCAACAGTGAAGAGAATTTCAAGTGGACTCTTGTATAGGAGACATCTGAGAAGAAAGGTTGGACTCTTGAATTAGGGATAAAGAGATATGTTGCTTGACACTGGGATTATAGTTTAAGAGCTTTTTACCCAAGTTTGAGATTTGGGGAATTTTTCTACAGATTTGTGCTTGGGGATACTCTTTCCAACTTGACTAGTCCATACTGGAGCTGCATTCTAGTAGTTATCTTTCCTATCCTACAGGGGAAGGGTGTTCTGGCTATGGATGAAGGTGGAAGGTATTGGAAAAGGAGAGAGTTGAGAAGATCTAAAATGGACAAGGAAGTCACTGATTTCATTGATCTTTGATGCTATTTTTATTTTGCTATTTGATTTCATTGATCTTTGTGATGCTCTTTTTTATTTTTACTATCTAAGGCTTGGATACTGCTATTTAAGTTACAGTAAAAACTGATTATTTTGAACACCACTTTTGGACTTTGCATGTTTTTTTCCCTTTTCCCAGTGTTTTGACTGAATGGATAGACATTGGTATGAGTTTTTATTCTTATCCATTGGATACGTTTGGCTTCTTTGCTCTTATACATCTGGCGGTGATTATCAAACTAGAGTGTGAGCCTGTGACTGTAGTAGTGACTGATTATGTCCGGCGCCCAGGAAGATAGCTTCCCCCCAAACCAGACTTGGGACACGGACCTGAGGCACCCTGGATGTAGCTAAACCACCCAAATGGGGGTATCAGCTATATAAGAATAAGATTGGGGGGGGGAGGGTATTCTGCTTTTGTTCTCAAAATATACAGTATGTTGATGTTTTCACAGAATTTGATTCTTTGTTAATAAATTCCTTTTCAGGTGAAGTGGATTCTTCTACAAATCTTGTTTAAGGTAAGTGTTATTGTTGATTGTCCTTCTCTCAGTTTTCTGGTCTCTCTCTTTCTTTAAGAATGTTGTCTTGCTCTGTGTTTTTTCCATTTCTATAATTGTGAAATTATTATTTTCTATTTCTTTTCTTTGTGTCTCTCCCTCTTTCTTGATTTTATTTTACTGTGTCTGTATTCTATTGATCTAGCTAGAGTCTTGTGGTGTTGAGTGAGTGCCCAATTTTCCAGTTTCACAAGGTCTTCCTGCAATTTATCACAATCCGCCTGTGATTTAACTACTCTGAATAATTTTGTATCATCTGCAAATTTGATTACCTCACTCATGGTATTTCTTTCCAGATCATTTATAAATATATTTTCAAAGCACGGGTCCCAATACAGATCCCTGAGGAACTCTACTGTCCACTCACTTCCACTGAGAAAATTGACCATTTATTATCCTACTCTCTGTTTCCTTTTAACCAGTTTGTAATCCACGAAAGCACATCGCCTCTTATCCCATGACTTTTAAGTTTTCTTAGAAGCCTCTCATGAGGGACTTTGTCAAACACCTTCTGAAAATCCAAATACACTACATCTACTGGTTCACCTTTATCCACATGTTTATTAACCCCTTCAAAACAATGAAGCAGATTTGTTAGGCAAGACTTCCCTTGGGTAAATCCATGTTGACTGTGTTCCATTAAATCATGTCTTTCTATATGCTCTACGATTTTGATCTTGAGAATAGTTTCCACTATTTTTTTCAGCACTGAAGTCAGGCTCACTGGTCTATAGTTACCCGGATCGCCCCTGGTGCCTTTTTTAAATATTGGGGTTACATTGGCCACCCTCCAGTCTTCAGGTACAATGGATGATTTTAATGATAGGTTACTAATTTTAACTAATAGATCAGAAATTTCATTTTTGAATTCCTTCAGTACCCTAGGATGCATACCATATGGTCCAAGTGATTTGCTACTCTTTAGTTTGTCAATCTGGCCTACTACATCTTCCAGGTTCACAATGATTTTGTTCAGTTCGTCTGACTCATCACCCCTGAAAACCATCTCCGGAACTGGTATCTCCCCAACGTCCTCATTAGTAAACATGGAAGGAAAGAATTAATTTAGTCTTTCTGCAATGGCCTTATCTTCTCTAAGAGCCCCTTTAACCCCTCGGTCATATAATGGTCCAACCGACGCCCTCACAGGTTTTTTGCTTTGGATATATTTTTAAAAGTTTTTATTATGAGTTTTTGCCTCTATGGCCAACTTCATTTCATTTTGTTGTTCAGAAATTTGTTGTGCCAGGCCAGGGATAGCCTGAAGAGCCGAGACCTCTGCCGGGTCCATGGACTTGGCAATCTGTTAGGATCCATGTGTTAGTGGGCCCTTGGCCCGAGGTAAGAGTTGGTACTGCCCACAGGGAGGAGCCCCACTTGGCCTCAGCATCAGGAGGTGTGGTCTGTAGCAGCAGATGACACAGCCCAGAGAGTACGGGGGGAGAGAGAGGCTGGGATGTGGGTGCAAGTGCCAGAGTTGGAACTCACTGTGGTGGAGCGCTGGGCAGGCCCCGAGGAGTGGGGAAAACAAGTCAGGGTAAAGGAGGAGTGCCAAGGGGACAACCCGGAGGCAGAGCCACGTGGTGAGTCAGCACAGGAGAAATGACATAGGCTTATCTGAGGAGCGAGGAAGCCCAATGGAGTCTCTGGCAAAGCACGTCGGCACTACCCCGAGGAGCGAGTCCAGCCTCTGAAGTGAATTAGAGCACTGTCCTGAGGAGCGAGGAAGCATGGCGCAGTCACTGAAGTACACAAGGCGCTTCCCCGAGGAGCAGGGAAGCATGGTACAGTCACTGAAGAACACAAGGTGCTTCCCCGAGGAGCGGGGGAGGATGGCACAATCGCTGAAGTAGAAAGGCAATGACCCGCAGAGCGGGGTACACCAATTCTGTGTCTCCAAGAAGGGGGGTAGTTTCAGTAGCTACCCCGAGGAGCAGGGAAGCTGGCAGGCAAGGCTTCTGAGGCACAGGGCCTTCCGAGAAGCAGATAGCCAGAGACAGGAGAGAGCCCCCAAGGAGCAGGTACCCAAAGAGTATCTCGCGCCATGAAGTGCAGGATACAGGAACCACGGTCCGAGGAGACAGCAGCAGGAATCAGCAAGGATGGAACTCGTTGCCAAGTCGATTAGAGCCAGGTCCTGTGGTGTTTAAGAGTCCAGGGCTAGTGATGTCATCAGGAGGAGATGCCCCTGAGGTTCCCGCCCTAGCATCCTTAAAGGAGGGCCGAGTAGCACGCGCGTGCACCTAGGAAGGCCCGGAGGAGACATGGCGGTCGGCAGCGTTCTTGCCGCCATGTGGCGTCCCGGAACAGGGCAACATGCGTCGGAAGCGGCTAGCCACAGCCGCGAGCCACCCAAGGAAGAGAGGGCGGCTGCACATGATTTGAGTAAGAGCGGTCGCAGCCATCTGCACCGACGGTCATAACAGTGTCAATACAATAGATAGCTAAAATTAGCCTGCTCTTACTAATACACAGAAGGAATGAGTGTAAGTTGTGAGGGTATATTGTATTTTGATCTTATACTCTCACTGTCTCTCATTCCATAGAGCAATTTTAATCCTTTTATTACTAATTCATATCTAAAAAAAAATGTTGCGCAGTCAATTCAATCCCTCTTTAATTTCTACAGACCTTTAATGTCAATTATTTTCTTAAGTCTGTGTTACCATTTTTACTGTATTCCCTTTTAAAGAAGAAGTGATATTGGAGGAGTATATCTTACCATAAACTGGATTGCTTTCATAAATTTTATTTGAGTATTGATTTTTGCTAACTACAAATACCTTCTCGGTGCTTCTTCATCACTTAAGTACCTGTTTCCCTCTTAATTTTAATTTGCTTTCCAGCTTTATAACATCAAACAATAAGGATAGAAGGTGGCTTAGTTACTTTTTATATCAAGGTGACAATATATAAAGGAGTCTTGCACACCAATGCTGAGAACAGAATTCCCTTACTAAGCAATGAAGCAATAAATTATAATGCACTTTCTCTGTTATTGGGAATTATAAATGAGTTTCACTATGTGTGAATATCATTTCACTATATGTATATTTAACTCAGTTTTTAGGCAATAGAGCAGCCTCTGTGAAGAGACAAGGACAAAACTGGAATAGACTTAGTTTTTGGGTACTTGCCTGGTTCTTGTGGCCTGGATTGGCCACTGTTGGAAACAGGATGCTGGGCTTGATGGACCCTTGGTCTGACCTAGTATGGCATTTTCTTATGTTCTTATGTTCTTAAACCGTCTGCTCTCTCTTTTGCCAACAATCTCTCTCACAGGATTCTGCAACTTTGTTTCCTCTGTTACAGTGAAATTACTACTCAGATGATGTCACTGGGAAGAAAATAGTTCCGAGTAATATTCCATAGTGCTTTTTAATTAGTGTAGTAACTATCTCAATACCCCCCTATCTATAACAGAAGGACAGGGAGAGAGTTTTTGGAATTTTTGGGTTAGTTAAGGAAATTTTATTATTCCCAAATTGGTCACTCATTTTGTGTTTTTACAGCAAACTTCCACTTGCCTTATTTGATTATTTATTTTATCTCCTATGAGATGGTTTGATTACCTAGGAAACCGTTTTTTTGAGCATTACAAACTATTTTGAATGTTGTGGAATTCTCCTTAAATCTGACCTGCCAGATCTAATAACTGGACTAGACTATGTAAAATTAGGTGCATTGGAGTTTTTCTGCACAATAAATTAGTTTTAAAAATTTTTCCCTCAGAAGTTATTTTATGAGTAATTCTAAGGTGTTAGATGAAGTTTTTATTAACTTTGTACTTCAGTTTACCCCAATTTTATCCCAAAAATGAGGTAATTTAACTTAATATTAAAACTGCTTTCCTGTTATTTTTAAAAATGAAAGCCATTCAATAATTACCACTCTCCCTGTTGATGTTCTCTGTCTTTAATTTGATTTGGCTATTTAGATATTTTTAACCCATTTATTAAAAAACACCACCATTTAACCACTTTTTCGCTTTAAAAACCCTATTTAAGGGCAGTTTAGAAGTCTCCTACATCCTCTCTGATGCTTCCAAAAGAAATGTTACTTTATTTGGGGCTATTTTAATCATTTTTAAATGTGGTGGTGCCAGGATGGCCAGAGTGCTTCCTGAAACTTTAAAATTTAATGGCAGCCAGACCCGGCATGACCAGATGTGCATACCATGCATTTGCATGGGGCAACACATCTGTGGCATGCAGCAGGCCGGTGGCAGCAGGAGAGACCGTGGGGCCGCTGGCAGCCAAAGAAGAAGAGAGCCTGCGAGCCACCAGCACTCAAGCCGCCGGTAGCCATCACAGGGGTCTGTCTTCCGGTTGCGTGTGCGTGCGCGCCCCCGTGAGTGTACAGCTTCCGCTCTCCCCCCCCCCCCCCCCCCCCCACCCCCAAACAGGAAGGCCCACAGGGCCGGCCCGAAGACATCAGGAGGCCTGCGATGGCCCAAAGACATCAGGAAGCCACATGTGTATGTGTGTGAGTGACTGACAGCATGTGTATGTCAGAGCCTGTGCGTTTTTGCATGTGTGTGTCTGAGAGCCTGTGTGCCTGTGAATGTGTCTGTGTGAGAACCTGTGTATATGTTTGTGTGCCTGTGAGAGCCCATGTGTCACATATAGACTCTCACAGGCACACACACACACACATAATGTATCTGTGAGGGAGAGGGAGTGTGTGAGAAAATGAATGTGTTATTGTGCATGTGCGCATATTATAAAATCGCGCAGGGTAGCGTGCACACATGGACACCCGCGCTTAGCTTTTAAAATTTACTCTTTAATTTTTTTGGGGGGGGAAATAGAATATTTTTTTTATTATTGCATTTTTTATTCATCAGATATTTTAAAATATTTTCTTAGTGTCAGCAATTTTGTATATTCTGTTCATAATGAAATATTTTTTATGAATATGACTTTACTATTGTGATTGTTTTATATTTCTTGATTTCATTATTTAATGTTTTTTTTCTGTTTTTCCATTGTTGCTCTGTATGTAGTGGCTGGCTTGTTGTGGGTTTCAGTTCAGTTCTTCTCAGCACTTTTCTGATTATACTTTCTGATCTCTTTATTCTACATTTGGTGAGGATCTGTCTGTGTTCTGCATATGTGACCAAGGTGAGGTATTTTGCTGGCATGTAATTTCTGTGTAGGGATCTATAGCAGCCTGGTTTCCTAAAAAGAGTTTTATTGCTGTTCTAGGACCTGGTGCAATATGTGAGTACTGCTTTTTCATAGATAGGTTTGTTAGGGTTGTTTTGATATGGGAGGTTTACTATATTGTATTGGTAATTCTGTTTGTTCATGGCTTTCTGAGGGCCAAGCTCACACCCAATACGCTTTACAAAAAGTCTAATTCCATAGGAGTTCCAAATGTCTTTTTTGCAGAGTTTTCTGGTAGGCACCACAGCAGTGCATGTAAATATTATACGCATGTTGTAACTGTTATTTCTGCCTCAGCAGTCTGTACTTTTGAATGTTCTTTTTCATGCACATTTTTTTTATAAATGCATAATTGAATTGTGTGTGTCTGTAAAGGATGTGGGGGCTGTGGGATGGCATGTGTGCAAGGCTGTGAAGTTTGCCTGGAGTACTTAATACCCTTCCCTATCCATGGGTTTTCAGGTGAGGGGCGGGGTGTCAGTTTTAAAAAATATAGATTGCAGGACGGAGCTGGGCTTTATTTGATGGGCCCGGGACAGACAGTGAATGAATGGGGGGGGGGGGGGGGGGGGGGGGGGGGCAGCATTGTAATTTTTCACAAAGGGCAGCAAAAAAGCTAGCACCAGCCCTGATGGCAGCCTCCTCTGACCACCCCTACCCGTGAACCAGGCTTTTATTTAATTTTACTATACTTAAGAACATGCCATACTAGGTCAGACCAAGGGTCCATCAAGCCCAGCATCCTGCTTCCAACAGTGGCCAATCCAGGCTACAAGTACCTGGCAAGTACCCATTTATTTTTGCTCTGATTTTGCTGCAAAACTAGCAGCAACTTTCAATATCATTCCCACAGCACCCCCAGCACCTGGTCTACAATTCCCCATCAGCGCCGGGGGCTTGCCTGTGACCACTGCTCACTGAAATAAGTTTCCATTCAGCAATGGCAGGTTTCTCAAGGCTGCAGCTGCAAATCCAAACCGCCAGCAGCAGTCCCCAGTCATCTCTGCGGCCCAGAGAAAATCTGCTGCTGGCTCGCTCAGCCCCTTTTTGCAGCCGTGGGAGAAATCAAAATACTTCTGTGGCTGCCTTGCAGCCTGCAACTGCCTCTCTCTCTTTTCTCCATTGCAATGCAATACTGCCTTGAGAGAAAAAATATATATATATTGCTCCTTGTTTTTTTTCAAAATGAGCTATAACACAGCCCACATGAAAGCAGTCTCAGAACCCTCATTCAGCTTCCCTGCTTCTTCAAAACAGGCTAATCATTCCTACTAGCTCCATTAGGCAGAAATAAAATAATAAATACCAAGCTCTGGTGTCCGGTATTCTGTTTATGGATGATAACCATTTACTGGGTTATAACTCAAATTGTGCACCAGTACCATTTTTACTTTATGTGGTGTTAAATCATATTTGTTTATTTTTGGGGCGCTTTTTTTTTTTTGTTTGTTTTTATGCAATTAAAATCTTTAATGTCTCTAAATTAATCAATTTTCAAAATCCCATAGCTCCCCCAATGTGAGCTTACTCAAAACTTCATCACATCTAAGGGTGTTGAACTTATCCCGTAAACTGCTGTGGGCAGTAGCAATTCTCCACAGCAACTCCTTGGTTCTGTCGGACAGAAAGGCTGCGGTTAAAAGAGGAAGATGAAGCAGCATTAGACTCTCCAGCCCCTGAAGCAGACGCCAAGCGTGGAAACACTCTCAGTGTCAGGCGCGCATGAGCTAATGATTTGGAGTTTATTATTTGAACCAAGAAGTTGCCAACGAGAATTACTAACCCAGTAAATGGTTATCATCCATAAATACAGTACCAGACACCAGAGCTTGGTATTTATTATTTTATTTCCCATAGGAGTTGTTAGTTGTTAATTGCAAGGGGGATCTACAAGTGATGCCTGGTTTCCTTATAGATTGGCCAGCCATCCAGAGCCAAAGGGATATTCCTGCTGCTCAGGGCCAGATTTAAGTTAACAGCACCCATAGACAGAGGACCTAAGGCAAGACATCCCCTTCTTCCCGTCCTGTTGGAAAGCAGACAGCAGCTGAGGGGAGTCCCAGCTTTTGAGCCCCTTCATATTTTGGTGCCCAAGGCACGTGCCTAGGTTTCCTATTGCCTAAATATGGCTCTGCTCCTGCTCCAGTAATTTCCTTGTAGTCTTTTCTTTAAATCACGTTTTTTCTTTCAATGTAACCTCCTTGTTACATGTGACAAAAATATCCTTTCTTTTTATATCATGATATACCAAACTACCGACATAGCTTCCACGAGAAAATATGCTGTTATCCATTCTGTTTTATGCAATATGCATTACTCACCAAAATATTTATTTAGTCTTACTTAAACTGTGAAAACAGATCATTTTAATCTTCACTGGCAAGATTAATATGTGAACATTTAAAGCAATTTTTATTTCTTTTAGTCCTTAATTGGATTTTAGAAACATACCACAGGGGAACAGTTGATTCATAGAACACACCAAACTTCATTTTGCTTTCATCTTATTTAAGATTAACTAGAGGTAACTAAATGAGGCCCTTTTAGAAGGAAAACAAAAGTTAAATAAGCATTTTAGCTGCTCTATTGTCCCACAGTTATACTGGGAGCTGTGGGACAGTAGAGAAGAGTCAGAACAGTAGAAAAAAATGGTTCATAGCATCTATCTAAAGCCATAAAAACATATGTAAGAGTAGCTACATTTTCTAAACATATCGATACTGTAAACAAGAGATAGTCCCATCCAAAATCTGTAATCTGGGATCTATGAAAAGGAGGCTGTTGTTTGCTTACCACCCCTAAGGTAATAAAAAGACCCAGAACATGGTCAAGTCCTGGGTGTGCACGCAGGATGAGTCAGGCACAGCTGGGAAATGCTAAAGAGTCAGGTACTGTACTCAGGTAGACAGAGGGCAAGATATGGAATGTGCAGATAGTAAGAACTGGAGTGCAGCTGGATCTGGAGCTTACACTCCAAGAGGCAGAGACACAAATCTGAAACTTGCAGGCAGCAGGAGCCAGAACAAAGCTGAAACCGGACAAGGATTGCAGGGTTTCAACAGCAGGCAAGTCATAAGGCTAGAAGTACAAGCCTGAAACTAAAGTTAGAAGCAGGTAACCTCTAAGGTTTGTATAAAGATTCGGAAAGAACCGAAAGGCAGGCCTGGAGCTGGATTCAGAAACTAAGTAATAAACCTGGAATAGCAACTAGGGCTGTGCATTCATTTTGTGAAAAGATTATAAAACTTATTATTAAACAAAAGTTACTTGGGCTTTGCAGAAGCAGGGCTAGAAAGAGACAGAATGCTGCGTTTTTGTTTTTGGTACTGTCTCTCCCCCATTATCAGCTGTTAAAGCAGAGAGAAGGGCTGCTGCTGCCTGTATTCACTAGCAGCCCAGCAATGAAGACATCATAGCCTGGACTCTTAAAGGAGCCAGGTTATATCAGCCCTGCAGGGGCATGCACAAAAGTAAAATAAAAGAAATCAAATTAAAAATAAAGCTAAGACAGAGTAAAATAAAGGCAAGTGGGGAAAGGTCAAGCAGCAAAGGGCACTTACCAAGCTCCCGCAGCAATAACAAGTTACCACAGCCCCTCCATGATAAGCTACCACAACTCCCCTCCCTGGGAGTGATAGAAGCACATTGGAGCACAGAGCACATCAGGAATATCAGTAAGGGATGCTGGGATAGCCTCTGCTACTTGGCTCTATGAGAGAGGGTCATGGAGAGAAAGATGAATTCTGGTAAGCAAGTCCATGTAGCCTGCAGTAAAAATAGTTTAGAAATAAATGTTTGAACTAGATTGAGTATTAGGGTGACCAGTGCTAGCCCCTATCACTTGAGCAAGGCTGGTTTGATATGTTTATGTGGCTAGGCAAAGCCCTGTGTTTGGAACTCCAGTCTAAGCAAGAATCCTGTTTAGGATTTCATTGTGACTTCCTTGGTGAGATTCAGGCTTGGCACCTTGCCAAATAATTAGAAATTCCATGAGATGTTCTTCATGTGAGAAAATTCAGTGATGCTACCAGTGGAAGGATGCCCTATTTCCTGTAGTGCTTCAGTTTAATTAAGGTTAATGAAAGTTATTTCAATGATTTAGACTGTGCCAAAAGTCATCATTCCTGCTGGTTATTATAAGCAGGTCAAAAGGGAAGAATTTTCATATTTGTAAATATTACCCTCAAGGACACCTGGTTACTATTTTCTCTGTAATTATTAGAGATGTGCATTTGTTTATTATGAATTAGGCAATTTCCCACGAAGCGCCTGAACCGAAACCCAACCCGAGCCAGAAAAACGAAGCTCATCTCTAGTAATTATCAGCAAAAGATAGGTACCCCAGGTCATAAAAAAGGGTTTGGCTTCATGTGCTTTTGCTAAAAAAAAAGAAGGTAGCATCTGAGAAGCAAGGCAGCACCTGAAATGGGGCTGGAGAAAGAAAGCTGCAGTTGAAAAAGAAAGTATTAGAGAGAAAGAAACAGCATTAAAGAGAGAAAGAATGCAAAGAAGGAAAAATAGCTGGAACAGGACAGAGGCAAAAACATTGCTACTGCCTTTCCATAGGACCTGTTGTGGTGCCAAAAACATAGAAATATAGAAATGACGGCAGAAAAGGACCAGTCGGCCCATCCAGTCTGCCCAGCAAGCTCCCACACTTTTTTCTCATACTTATCTATTTCACCAACCACAAAATTTCCTGCCATCCCCTGCCATTGATGCAGAGAGTAATGTTGGAGTTGCATCAAAGGTGTGCATAAGGCTTAATGGTTAAGGGTAGTAACCGCCGCATCAAGCCAGTTACCCCCATGCTTGTTTATCCAGACTGCACAGATCAATGCCTTGTTGGATGTTATCTGAATGTAAATCCTCTTTTCCACATTTATCCCTGCTGTTGAAGCAGAGAGCAATATTGTATATTAGGGATGTGAATCATTTTTCTGACGATCGAAAATATCGGATGATATTTTCAAACTCGTCAAATATCAGGGAGTCCCCGAAAGCGATAGGAGAACACCACAAAATTTTCATGGGGTTCTCATCATTTGGGGGGGGGGGGGCAGGAAGAAAGGGCACACAAAAACAACCCCCAAACCCACCCTGACTCTGTAAATCTCATTATTTAGAATCGCCCACCATCCCGACCCCCCAAAACTTTTCTAAAGTACTTGGTGGTCCAGTGGGGGTCCCGGGAGTGACCTCCCGTTCTCGGGCCGTCGGCTGCCACTAATCAAAATGGCGTCGATGGCCCTTTGCCCTTACCATGTGACAGGGGCTATCGGTGCCATTGGCCGGCCCCTGTCACATGGTAGAAGCAATGGATGGCCCACGCCATTTCCGGTATCGGGTTCGTAAAAAAAACATGGGAAATCTTGGTTCTCGTGGTTCTGAGCATTCGCACGGTTAATGCAACTCCAACATGGCCCACGCCATTTTTAAAGATGGCGCTGGCCATTCATTGCTCCTACCATGTGACAGGGGCTGGTCAATGGCACCAATAGCCCCTGTCACATGGTAAGGGCAAAGGGCCATCAGCGCCATTTTGATTAGTGGCAGCCAACAGCCCGAGAGCGGGAGATCGCTCCCGGGACCCCCGCTGGACCAGCAGGTACTTTAGAAAAGATTTTGGGGTCGGGAGGGTAATTCTAAATAATTAAATTTAAAGGGTTGGGGTGGGGTGTGTTTTTTTTCGGCTTACGACAGCCGAAATAAAACGTTCAGAACCACAGGAACAAAGATTTTCTGCGTTTTTTTATGAACCCGATACCGGAAACGAGTCCGGTACCGATTCACATCCCTATTGTATATGCATTCAAAGTGATGTATCAGGCTTAATTGGTTTAGGGTAGTAACCGCCATATTAAGCAAGCTACCCCCAGGCTTATTTGTTTACCCAGACTGTGAAGTTCGGTCCTTGTTGGCTGTTGTCTGAATGCAAATCCTCTTTCCCATATTTCTCCTTGCCATTGAAGTAGAGAGCAATGTTGGAGTTGCATTAACCGTGCAAAGGCTTGTTGAGTAAGGATAGTAATCACCAGGTAGTAGCCTCCATTCCATCCCCCATGGCTCTTCTCTTCATTCCCATCCTCTAGCCTTTATGGATATACAGTGTTTATCACATGCCCCTTTGAAATCCTTCACAGTTTTAGTCTTCACCACTTCCTCCGGAAGGGCATTCCAGGCATCCACCACCCTCTCTGTGAAGAAATACTTCCTGACATTGGTTCTGAGTCTTCCTCCCTGGAGTTTCGAATCGTGACCCCTAGTTCTACTGATTTTTTTTTCCAACAGAAAAGGTTTGTTGTTGACCATGGATCATTAAAACCTTTCAAGTATCTGAAAGTCTGTATTATATCACCCCTGCTCCTCCTCTCCTCCAGGGTATACATTTTTAGGTTCTTCAATCTGTCCTCATAAGTCATTTTATGAAGACCTTTTTGGTCACCCTTCTCTGGACCACCTACATTCTGTCTCTGTCCCTTTGGAGATACGGTCTCCAGAACTGAACACAGTATTCCAGGTGAGGCCTCACCAAGGCCCTGTACAAGGGGATCATCACTTCCTTTCTCTTACTAGATATTCCTCTCTCTATGCAGCCGAGCATTTTTCTGGCTTTAGCTATAGCCTTGTCACATTGTTTTACTGAATTTAGATCATTAGATACTATCACCCCACGGTCTCTCTCCTGCTCCGTGCACATCAGCCCTTCACCCCCCATGAAATACAGTTCTTTTGGATTTCCACACTCCATATGCATGACTCTGCACTTCTTGGCATTGAATCTCAGCTGCCATATCTTCGACCACTCTTCCAGCTTCGTTAAATCCCGTCTCATTCTCTCCACTCCTTCCAGCATGTCCACTCTTTTGCAGATCTTAGTATCATCTGGAAAAAGACAAACCTTACCTTCTCTCCCATCCGCAATGTCGCTCACAAAGATATTGAACAGGACCGGTCCCAACACCGACCCTTGCGGCACTCTGCTTAACATCGCTCTCTCTTCACAGTAAGTTCCATTTACCATCATGCATTGTCTTCTGACCGTCAACCAGTTTGCAATCCAGGCCACCTCCTCGGCACTCACTCCTAAGCTTCTAATTTTATTCACAAGCCTCCTGTGCGAGACCGTATCAAAAGCTTTGCTAAAATCCAAGTGGATGACATTGAGTGCTCTTCCTCGATCTAATTCCCTAGACAAACAATCAAAAAAGTAAATCAGATTTGTCTGACAGGACCTTCCCCTGGTGAATCCATGCTGACTCTGGTCCAGCAATTCTTCTGACTGTATATTGGTTCACTATTCTTTCCTTCAGCAGTGACTCCATTACTATTCCTACCACCTAGCAGATCGATACTCTAAGGCCGCAGTAGAAACAGTGTGGCAGTGTCAGGCGCACCCTCGTTCCCCGCACGCACAGTTCTCTTCACCTACCGCTCGATACTCTCTTCAAATTGCATGCAAATGCATGCCGCGGCTGCGAAGCCTTAGGCAAGCGTTAGGCCCGCGAAACACATTTTACTGTATAAATCGCCTATACAGTATCCTGGGTTCGCGGGCCTAACGCTTCACGGCCACGCTGGTATGTGTCGTTTCAAATGTCATTTCAAATGACATTTGAAATGACAGGTACCAGGAAGTGGACAGTTATGTTCCCCGATGCTCAGCAAACTTTCCCCCAGCCCCCGCTTACCTGCCCTGGCCCCATCCGGTCTCCGGTGCAGCCCCAGTCCTGTCCCCTCCTCCCGAAGCAAAAAAAACAAACCGAAAAAGTAGCAAGGCTCGGGCCTGCTACGGTAGTCCCTTCTCCCTTCTCCTCTCCTCCCGATTTCGGCGCTCAAGGCGGCCGGGTGGGCGTGCATTCATCCAGGCAGAGGGAGCCGGCGGCGAAAGTGGCCACTGGCTCCCTCTGCCTGGATGAATGCACGGCCCCCGCCGGCAGTGAATGAATGCCCGTGCGATTTCGGCGCTCAAGGCGTGACGTCACAACATGTGACTGCCTTGAGCGCCGAAATCGCACGGGCATTCATTCACTGCCGGCGGGGGCCGTGCATTCATCCAGGCAGAGGGAGCCGGAGGCCGCTTTCGCCGCCGGCTCCCTCTGCCTGGATGAATGCACGCCCACCCGGCCGCCTTGAGCGCCGAAATCGGGAGGAGAGGAGAAGGGAGAAGGGACTACCGTAGCAGGCCCAAGCCTTGCTACTTTTTCGGTTTTGTTTTTTTTTTTGCTTTGGGAGGAGGGGACAGGACTGGGGCTACACCGGAGACCGGACGGGGCCTTGAGCGCCGAAATCGCACGAGCATTCATTCACTGCCGGCGGGGGCCGTGCATTCATCCAGGCAGAGGGAGCCGGAGGCCGCTTTCGCCGCCGGCTCCCTCTGCCTGGATGAATGCACGCCCACCCGGCCGCGGCCTGGATCGAACACGCGCCTGCCGGCTCCCACCGCCGCCCCCGCCTGGATGAACGGGCGCCCATCCGCCCGCCGGCTCCCGCCGCCGCCTCGATGACGGCACGCCTGAGGGATTCGGAAAGTGTCAGGAAAGTGACAGGTATTTATACATATATATAAACAACTTACGCTGCAATGTTTTTTACACTTTACGGTTTTACCCCCATTTTTTACACTTTATTCCCGTTTTAATTTTCGAACACCACACTAACACCAAGTAGAGGGTAGGCGGTAAACTAACAGGTTAAGGATGCGGCAAAATAGCGGGTTACAAAGGAGATAATCTGAGCGCGCGTCACAGTATCGGAGGGGAATAGCTAATTCGTTCATTTACATATCATATACATGCTGCGTGCGGAAAGGGTTATGCATCTGTTTTAAGAAGCGCTAAGGACGCTTGAAACTGGAGACTGTATCGCTGGATCGCCTTATGCGTCCGAATTGTGCGCTCCCAGCACGTTACAGACGGGAAATCTTCAACCGCACGTTACAGTATCGACCTGTAGGTGAGGCGTACTGGCCTGTAGTTTCCAGCCTCCTCTCTGCTCCCACTCTTGTGAAGCGGGACCACCACCACTCTTCTTCAATCACTTGGCACCACTCCCGTTTCTAGGTATCTGTTGAACAGGTCACTCAGTGGACCTGCCAGCTCATCTCTGAGCTCACTCAGTATCCTGGGATGAACCTCATCAGGCCCCATGGCTTTGACCACTTTTAGTTTTCTTAGCTCTTCCCATGCATTCTCTTCTGTAAATGGAGTTACTTTTACTCCACTCCCCTCCAGTTTCTTGTTAACTAGCGACGGTCCTTCTCCAGGGTCTTCTTTAGTGAACACCGAGCTGAAGTATTTGTTTAATATTTCTGCCATTTCTTCGTCTCTCTCCACACATTGATCCTTTTCACCTTTCATTTTCACTATACCACTTTGAACTTTTCTCCTTTCTCTGATGTATCTGAAAAATGTTTTGTCACCTCGCTTTACCTCTTTGGCAATCCTTTCTTCCGCTTGACTTTTTGCTGTCTTGATTACTTTCTTTCTCTCCCTCAGTTCCACCAGATATTCTTCCTTGTGCTCCTCCCTTTGGGATCCTTTATAATTTCTTAAACGCTATTCTTTTAGTTTTTATTTTGTCAGCCACCTCCATGGAGAACCAGATAGGTTTCATTTTTCTTTTTCTTTTCTTTACTTTTCTAACATATAGATTAGTTGCCTTGGTAATTGCTCCTTTTAGTTTCGTCCATTGTTGTTCCACATCTCTCTTGTTCTCCCAGCCTTCTAGTTCTTCCTGCAGGTATTTCCCCACTTCATCAAAGTCCGTGTTTTTGAACCGCAAAACTTGGGTCTTCGTGCTTCTTCTCTGTATCCTATTTGTGATATGAAACCATACCGTATGATGAACACTGGTGCTGGACATTAGAGACATTATCTCCATTAGTGAGCACTAAATCAAGTACAGCTCCCTCCCTCGTGAGTTCCATTACCATTTGTTTGAACAGAGCCCCTTACAGGGCATCCACTATCTCTCTACTACTGTTAGATTCTGCAGAAGGGCTTCTCATCTGGCAGATTAAAACCTCCAGCAATCACCACTTCTCCCTTCTTTCCCAACTTTTGTATGTCTTCAACCAGATCTCTGTCAAGTTCTTCCATTTGATTTGGAGGCCTGTAAACCACTCCAATAAAAATGGATGCCCCTAATCTTTTTTTAGGTTGGCCCATAGTGCTTCTTCTTTGCCCCATCTTCCTTGCAGCTCAGATGCTTGAATATTGTTTCTGACATAAAGAGCCACTCTTCCCCCTTTCCTATCCTCTCTGTCCTTTCTTAACAAGTTATAGCCTAGTATGGCCATATGCCAATCATGAGATTCCGTGAAACATGTGTGTGTGACAGCAACAACGTCTAAATCCGCCTCCACCATTAGGGCTTGCAGATCTGGGATTTGAGCATTTGTGCTCATAGCTTTCCAGCTTTTCTCGTTCAGGTTACTGCTTTTCTTGGACTCCTTTTGTGACTTATTTAGTTGAGTTTTATTATCCACTTCACCCTTTTCTATTGCATTTGTATTTGGGGGGTGACATTCTAATTTCTTTCTGCCACCCCCAGCATCTGGTTTAAATGCTTTATGACATAGGATTTAAATTTATCTCTTAGGATCCTTTTTCCTGCCACAGACAGATGTAAAAATATCAAAAAATTATACACCACAAAAATCAGCAACCTACATAATAATCTAAAGAATCAAAAGCAAAAGCTTAGTCACTGATATATAACAACAGATTAATGAGTTATTTAATTCTTTAATGTGTTAAAGGTGAATTTAATAACCTACACTATGTGGAATGCTGTGTTTCACTATTTTAATCCAGCCTGTGTTTTAATAAATATATAGGAGGAAATAGAGGAAAGTTTCATATATTGTGTAGGTGTCCCAACACCACTATTTTTGTGGTTATAATCATTAACCATCCTCCACCTCCATGCGATATTTTTTTGGGTATTTTTCGTAAGAATTTATGTGTTTCTCTAGTCCCGATGAACCTTAGACTCTTCCGTAGCCAACGATGTCAGTAAATTTCTGTGCTAACTGTAATTAGTAAAGCATTGTAAGAGTTAAACGATACTTCTTTGTGGAGAGAAAACAAAACAGACTTCCCCGATATGTTGTTGGTGTGTCATATACAACCTTTCAAGATAAATTTACTGACATTGTTGGCCACGGAAGAGTCTAAGGTTCATCGGGACTAGAGAAACACATAAATTCTTACGAAAAATACCCAAAAAAATATCGCATGGAGGTGGAGGATGGTTAATGATTATAACCACAAAAATAGTTGTGTTGGGACACCTACACAATATATGAAACTTTCCTCTATTTCCTCCTATATATTTATTAAAACACAGGCTGGATTAAAATAGTGAAACACAGCATTCCACATAGTGTAGGTTATTAAATTCACCTTTAACACATTAAAGAATTAAATAACTCATTAATCTGTTATTATATATCACAGACAGATGTAAGCCATCTTTGACAAAGAGCATTTTACTGTTCCATACACGGTCCCAGCCCCCAGTAAATCTAAAACATTGAAGTTATTAATATGGCAAAAAAAAAAGAAGATACTACAAAACAATAAGTATTTTTTGTTTATTGTTTATGCTGAGTATACAGGATAAAAATCAAGCATTAGTTAATGCTAATTGTTTTATTCAAAGTCAACTTATTAGGACAGAACTGTATAATCTTTATTGTTGAAGAATTTGAAAGTGAATATTTATTTGATACCATCTATTCTGTTGAGAAATCCAAGTTTATCTGTGGGAATCCTTTTCAGAAAGAATTCACTATTGTTGTTACTCCAGAATAAATTAAGAATTTATCTCTGAGACTGTGTGAGATTGAGTTTTACCACAGTCAGTCAGTGGTAAAGGCTGCAGCAACCTGAAACCTAAGAGAATTAAACTTTACCCAGAACAACAGTAGAATTTGGTAATCCTTAGCAAAGGAAATCCAAGTTAACTGGAGAACCAGCAAAGCTACCTTTGTTTCACAGTTATTGTGTAAGGAAAGGAGACTGCTGTAGAAACAGTGTGAATGCCAAAGCCAGTGTAACTGCTGTAAAAGACTCTAACCATCTTTTTATTCTCTCCATATACAGAGAATAGGAAAAAAAATTGCTTTTCCTTTTATTTTTCCCTTTAGCTGGAAATACAGTACCAACAAGTCTTCGGGACCACACTGAGTTACCACTGCTTTTAAGTACACATTCGGATGATTGTTGAGGAGAGTGTAACAAGTCCCTCCCTATTTTATTTAATTAAAGCATAGGTAGCACATTGAAGAAAGAAGATCTACAAATCATCAATCCAGCATCCACATCGATTGCAGAATCTAATGTAGCGCCCCCTCAGGGAGAGGGGCTGCACAAGAAGGATCCCTCCAACTGCACCAGTCTGTAGGAGGGTCAGAGTGGGGGGTTTGCGGGTTACGTTAGCACCCCTGGGATAAATGATCCAAATGCCCCAATCCTCTCTTCTATGGGTCTCTGTGGTTCCCACCCCACCCCTGGGAACAGTGTACAGCACAAAAATCACCACTCCACTGTAAACATTCAGTTCTTTTACTAACAGGTATGTAAAACACAACACTACCAGTGCACAGCAAAAAGGTTCTACTGTTAGGGATGTGAATCATTTTTCAATGATTTAGATTATCGTCCCGATAAGGTTTAAATCGTCATTAATCGGTAAAGAGTGCGATACAATAGAAATTCCCCCGATTTATCATGAAAAATCGTTTTTTTTTTGGTTAGTGCGCACAATACAAGGGCTCAGTCTCGACTCAGGTCTGAAACTTAGCAAGGATTCTTCAAATGGGGAAGGTTTAACCTCCAGTGCCCAAAGAATTTAGATGAAATGAATCAAGAAGATATTTGACACCAGTTGTACAATCTGTAAAGCACTGGGATTCCATAGGCATGTACTGAATTGTATTAAAAGGGGTTACTGATCCTTGCTGTTTCATCCTCATGGGATCCCCTCACTTCTTTGCTTGGGGTTTAAGACTCCCTTGGGCAAATGCTGGATTCCTGGCTTCCCAAATACCCTGCTTGGTACCTGCTTCTTCAAATCTTAAATCTCTCCTACACATGTATCTCCTTCTCCCATACTGGATTCCTTTGGATTCCTGAAACTGCAGGAGTGTTGGGTTTGAGGCATAGTGTAGACTCTTAGTTGCGGTGGTGATGACTCCTCCCATGGGGAGGGGGCCCGTGGGGAACCACAGCGATAGGCTAGACTCAGAGAGCAGACACAGGAGATGGAAAGCTTTATTGTACTGCTGTAGATAGATGGTAATTGTGCAGGAAGAGATGGCACTGAAGTCCATCAAGGTGCCAATACGTTCAGACAGCCTCAGATGGAGAAGTCTCACCCAGATGTACAAAGTTAGTAGCGTTCCACAGTGCGGGATAAGCCGAACCTGGTTGGTGGAAATGGAGAGCTGGATTATAGAAATAGTCACTGAAGAGTAGTGCAGGAATCCTCCTGGTAGATGGTGAAGGTGGGACCCGAGGTCCATGGTGCAGGATACTCTGAGCTGGATAGGCCCTCGAGGAGCGAGTACCTGGAAGCGCAGATGATCCTGAAAAGAGAAGAGGCCCCCTGAGGAGCGGTTGTCTAATTAGTAGTAGAAACTCCAAAGGGAGTTGGGAGCAAGAGGCCCCTGAGGAGCGGGTGCCCAGAGCTTCTTCAGGAGCAAGATACCCCGGAGGGTAGTGAGGAGTCTAAGCGTGCAGCTTAGAAGCGGTCAGAGTAGATAAACCGAAGTCCTTGTTAACTCATTTGTTAGGAGCAGAGCGGAGGCTTAAATACCTGGAGGTATTGACGTCATGCAGTGGGGACGCCCCCGTGGTTCCCGCCATGACGTGTAGATAAGCATATGCAGCATGCGCGCGTGCACCCTAGGAGGCCATGGGAAGGAGCATGGCGGACGGGGACACCCATGCTGAGTTGGAGACACCGAGGGTTTTGGCACTCGGCAACCGAGGCAGCCATCTTACCCATGGAGGAGGAGAACGGCAAAAAAGAGGTGAGGCAGAGCGGTCGCAGCCATCTGTGACCGACGGACACAACAAAGAGTTTCTATTTATCCAAAGATGTAGTTATTTCTTTAGATGTTAGTCTGGATTCCAAATTCTCTATGCAGGATCAAGTTACATTGATTGTTCATTTTTTCATTTGTGATTTCTGCAACTAATACAACCCAAGATTGAAAAAAAAATGTAGAAACTGTAGTTTACCCTTTCATTTTAAGCTGTGTAGATTATTTAATGGAACTATTAAACAAATACTTCAGTTTAGTGTTCACTAAAGAAGATCCAGGAGAAGGACCATTGCTAGTTAACAAGACTATGGATGGCAGTGGAGTAGACGAAACTCCATTTACAGAAGAAAATGTATGGGAAGAGCTAGGAAAACTGAAAGTGGACAAAGCCACAGAGTCTGATGAGGTTCAATCCCAGGATACTGAGGGAGCTCAGAGATGTGCTGGTGGGTCCTCTGCATGACCTGTTCAATAGATCCATGAAAACAGGAGTGGTGCCGAGTGATTGGAGAGGAGTGGTGGAGGTTCTGCTTCATAAGAGAGGGAGCAGAGAGGAGGCTGGAAAGTACAGGCCAGTTAGTCTCACCTTGGTGGTGGGAAAATTAATGGAGACTCTGCTGAAGCAAAGGATAGTGAACTATCTACAGCCAGGAGGATTACTGGACCCAAGGCAGCAGGAATTCACCAGGGTAAGGTCCTGTCAGACAAATCTGATTGATTTTTTTGATTGGGTGATTAAACAATTGGATCGAGGAAGAGCACTTGATGTGATCTACTTGGATTTCAGCAAAGCTTTTGATACTGTCCCGCATAGGAGGCTTGTGAATAAAATGAGAAGCTTGGGAGTGAGTGCCAAGGTGGTAATGTGGATTGCAAACTGGTTGACGGATAGAAGACAGCATGTGATGATGAATGGAACCTACTCTGAAGAGAGAATGGTGTTAAACGGTATGTCACAAGGATCGGTGTTAGGAACATTCCTGTTCAATATCTTTGTCAGTGACATTGCGGAAGGGCTTGAAGATAAAGTTTGTCTATTTGCAGATGATACTAAGATCTACAACAGAGTGGACATACCGAAAGGAGTAGAGAGAATGAGATGTGATTTAAGGAGACTTGATCAGTGGTCGAAGATATGGCAGCTAGGATTCAATGCCAAGAAGTACAGAGTCATGCATCTGGGGTGTGGTAATCCAAAGAGCTGTATGTGATGGGGATGAAAGGCTGTTGTGCAAGGAGCAAGAGATGGACCTTGGGGTGATAGTGGCTAGTGATATGAAGACAGCGAAGCAATGTGACAAAGCAATAGCTAAAGCCAGAAGAATGCTGGGCTGTGAAGAGAGAGGAATAACAAATAAGAAAAAGGAGATTATAATCCCCTTGTACAGGTCATTGGTGAGGCCTCAGCTGGAATATTGTGTTCAGTTCTGGAGACCATATCTCAAAAGGAACAGAGACAGGATGGAAGCAGTCCAGAGAAGAGTGACAAAAATGGTAGGGAGTCTCCATCAATTGACTTATGAGGAGAGATTGAAGATCTTAAATATGTATACCCTGGAAGAGAGAATGTGCGGGGGGATGTGATACAGACCTTCAGATACCTGAAAGGTTTAATGATGCACAGTAGACAAAGCTTTTCCCTTGGAAAGAAATCAACAGAACTAGGGGGCATGTAATGAACCTCCAAGGAGGACGACTCAGAACCAATGTCAGGAAATATTTCTTCATGGAGAGGGTGGTGGATGCCTGGAATGCCATTCTGGAAGAGGTGGTGAAGACTAAGTGAAATATTTCAAAGGGGCACAGGATAAACACTGTGAATCCCTAAAGCTTAGAGGATGGAAATGAATAAAAGAGTGAATGGGAAACTTGCTGGTGTGGTGGTTACTACCCTTAACCAGTAAGTCTGATACTTCTGAAGCAACTCCAACATTGCTCTCTGCTTCAACGGCAGGGAGGATAGAGGAAAAGGGGAATTAGATAGAAGATGGAAACGAAGGAAAGAAAGCATGGGCTAACTTGCTGGTATGGTGATTACTACCCTTAACCAATAAGCCTTCATACTGCTGATGCAACTCCATCATTCTCTTTGCTTCAACGACAAGAGGTGATGGGAAATTAGACTCAAACAGCAACCAACAAGATCCCTGGCTTGATGGTCTGGAAGGCTGTTAGGTATGGGGGCAATTGTATGGTGCGGCAGATATTGCCATGTGCTTACTGGCAGACTGGATGGACCGTTTGGTCCTTTTCTGTTGTCATATCTATGTTTCTATGTTTCTATCAGGTTGTACATCCATGTTATTAAGATATGTTCAACTTGTGCATAACACTGCTGCAAAACGTTTTAGAAAAAAGTTGGATCATGTAACACCTTTGCTTAAAGAAGTGCACTGACTACCTGTAGTGTACAGGATAAAATGTAAGTTAATTATATATAATGGTATCTAAATGTATACTCAAGGGCTAGCCATAATATTTAGCAGATCTTTTTTATTCCCTATAGACCAGGATGAGCATCAAGATTTACTTGTACTTCCACCTCCTACAATGATTAGGTTGAAAGTGATGTGTCACTATTCCACTTTTGTGGAATGCTCCATCTGTGGAGCTTAGATAAGAAGGCAATGATCAACATTTTCATAAAAGCTTAAAATGTGTTTTTTTGTTCAGTCCTTTGGCTGTACCTAAAATAAATTTATTTTGACCTATGATACCTTTCTGGCAAAATATATTTCCACTTGATGCTGGGGTTTAATCTGCATTAATTAATTATTTATTCTTTTTTTTTCTCTCCTGATCTACTTAATTAAATGTGCAAGGTTTTTATTACTGTCTGTGTTCAAAGCCTGCAATGGAAAAATGGATTATTGGTACAATAATATTTTAGTCTTCTTTTACTTTAACATATTTATGATGGAAATGGGGGGGGGGGGGGGGGGTTGATCTGTTGTTTAATTAGTAATTACCACTGAAGTGGTGAGTAGTCAGATGAAATTAGATTGTTTTAGAATTTGCTAGTTAGTATTATTTATATTTTATTATATTAATATAGATATATTTGTTTACTATTTTAAGTTAGTTTATGAATCAAATTTCTAATTTAGATATGCTTTGATGTACTACAGTGGAATTGTGGTCAATCAAATATTTAAATAAACTAAATTAAACTAAACTGTAATACTGGATATAGAACAACGGATGAGAAGCTCTCTTCTCTCTTTTCTCACTTCTGGTCACATCTACATATGCACCTGACACTCAGTTCTCACTGGTTCAATACAGATCTGCATTCATCTTGAACGCCAATAAGGGCCTTCCTTCCCCTATAGAAAGACAAAACCAGGGTGACAGGTTTACATCCTCAGAGCAGGGATACTCTCCACACCACTAATGAAAATAACAGGAGCAATTACTTTTAGTAAAGTATCAGAAGCACCACAGAGAACTATCTGTATGGCCCTCTATATTTATTGGAGTGAAACTCTGGAGAATTGGAAAAGAAGGCAAGGTTTACCACTTCCCAATCTCAAACTCTTTCAGAGAAATGAAAGACTAAACATCACTCACTCTCAACTCATAGCCTTCTGACCAAAACACCTTTAGGCGTCTCTCTCCATCCCCTGGAGCTGCACCATTGTGGCCACTCCTAGAGGAGAAAATGGTTTAGTCCACAAAATACCAACCTACTTGACAAGCCCAGTGACGGGACCATAGGCTCTTTTACAGACTCACAAGAACGTTACAGCTCCTTAATCAACTTTACCTAGGTGTTTACTATACCTCCACTCTTGCACAAAGGTAAGCCTTCTAGGCTCGTCACTCTCTTATCACAGATTGGCAAGATCAAGGTGAACCCCATTTTGCTGGACACTGGTTCTATCCACGAGTACTAAAACAGTTACGGACGGATTTTAAAACCCATACATGCTAAAAGCTGGAGATATGTGCGTATCTCAGGCTAGCATGTGCTGTGCGGATTTTAAGAGGCGCCTGAGTGTGCACAAAAATCAGAAAGTCCAAAAAAAGGGGCAGGGCATGGGCGGAGTCTGAGTGAGACACGGGCTTTCCGGGCCTGTAGCTTGAAGTAAGCCCATAAGTATTTACATGCACAAGCACACGCCGGGGTCCCCTACCATGTAACTTTACTTCTGCTATGGATGGCATGCAAGTTTTAAAATAAAAAATATCAGGGCTAGTCAGTGGCGTTTGAAGGGTCAGTGCTAATAGGGTAAAAGGGAGGCTATCAAGCTAGGGGGGTTAGGAAGTCCTATCCTTTACTGGAGTGAACTGGGAACGAACTGGGGAAATGGGTATTTGTGTCGGCACACATGCGGTAGAGGCAGCATTTGTGCGCACAGGTACACGTCCATATAAAATCACCCACACATGTACGCACATACAACCTATTTCATAACATGCATACATATAAGTGCGTATGTTATAAAATGGCTGTGTCGATTGGCGCAAGCCGACATATGCACATACATGTACGCCTATGCAGTGTTTAAAAGTTATTGTCCCCAAAAAGTGCTTTTCCAACTTTTCATTTCCTAAACAAAAAAAGAATAGATTATGGTATCCTCTGTTCTAATCCACTATTCATGATAATCCATTACATCATGAAGAATTTAATTAAAACTACATTTAACACAGAGCTATTGAAGATCAAATGATTTTTTAATCCAGTTACATATGACATCCTGAGAAATAGAAAATTAATGAAGTGCCTAGGATGGCTACTGCTTTTAAGCACATTTCGAACCCTGTGACTATAACTTGAAGCAATAGGTAATTAACAAAACAGCATGATAAAAAAGCATCATCCTATATCTACTACTTACTATATTCGCTTTGTTTCCTTCACATCCAGAATATCTGAGACCTTTCTCTTCTTCTTTTTTCTTTTTAGTAACTGCATTTACACTGTAATTCTCAGCCTGAGCATTTACCAAAATAACATCATAGGAAGGAAAATACATACATTAATATTAATGCCAATATATCAAAATAAAAGGAAGAAAGGAACAAAACCCCCATGCACAAGATTAATCCCAACCCCCTAGGTGAGAGATCCAAGTCACAAAGAAAAAGACAAAAAAAAAAGCACATCACACCTTTTAGTTTAGTACAAAGAGCACTCAATCTTGGATATTAATTAAATCTATAAACAAGTTCACTCCTAAATGAATAAGGAATTCAGGAAGCAGAGGAGTCTGCAGCCTCAGGCTTCAACATATCAAACAAAAAAGTTTTAAATTTCTGGAAATCCAAAAGATAGATTGGTTCCCTGGATATCTCACAAGGCACTTACAGGGGAATTAAAAAAATAAATAAATTCTACTCCCAAGGAGGAAACCTCCTGGTTCATAGCCAAGAAGAACTTCTTCTTGACCTGGATAGTCTTTAAGATGTCAGGAAAAACTCTCATCTTGTACCACAGAAAAAGCATATGTCCATTTCTGAAGAAAAGTCTTAATACCAGGGCATGATTGGGCTCTAAAATAAAAGCAGCCACAAGAGTTGCCTGGGTAATCTCTTTCTCCAAAAATGTGTCTCCAAAATTTGGGTTAGTTCCAGGTTGTCAGCAGACAAAAAAAATTCTACAATACTCTACTGTTTCTTCATGGGGAGATTAAAACCTTGGAAATTAGTGGATAGTTTCTGTTGGAATCTTCAAAGCCTCAAGGAGATAGAATTTTAAAAAAATATATATATATATTTTATTGAACATTTTATATAAACAGAATAACACAGAACCAACAAGCAACATTTATTAGTTCCATTGCTAAGCAAGGGGAACAAGTCAACAGCAGCATAGTTAAAGACCAAAAGCCAATGATTACAATGACAAGAAAAATATACTATATATATAACAATGGCATAGATTAATCCCCAAACTAGAGTATAACATTGTAATGAACCTGAGATAAAAATATAAGGAAATGAATAGAAAAAGAACTAATCTCCCCTCATGAAGAACCTAAGAAAAACCTCCTCCCACTCTTCACCACACAATCTAACCCCCAGATCCATTTTAAGGACAGTAAGTGTCTTGGAGTCTGATGCCATTTAAAATGTATAGATATTAGAGATTAAAAGAGTTAAGCATCAACTTTTCAAAACCAGATAAAACCATGATACATTTTGACATTATGGGATCTTGGAGGGTCCACGACTTAATTTGTGTATATTGAAACACTGTGATGTTTGGAATGCAATGTTTATTGTGCAGGGTTGGAATATTCAAAAATATTTTGTTCCCAAAAAGTTATCCCACCATGCTACGTTTACCTGAATATCATACTGGAAAATTTGCCTTAGAAAAATGTGAAGGGAAATCCAGGGTGAAGAGAGGGAAAAGAGGAAAGCATCCTGGAAAAGGAGACAGAGTACCAAGCATCCAGATCTGAAGACATAATAGGATGATTTAGGTTTCGTGGACTCTTGGCCCGAGATGGAGGTTGATGCTATCTGAGTGGTAGGACCCCACAGGTCTCCACCATTGGGAGGCGAGGCCAGCTGCAGCAGGGACACGACTACGGTTCAGTAGAGAAGGAGACATCCTGCGTCACTGCCACGTTATCGCAGGTGTCTGCACTGAGGTATACTGAGAGGCACCCCGAGGAGCGGGATAGAGAGGCACAGTTCAGAGGAGTTGCAGTACTTGGCAGGTCTGGAGATACGGTGTACCAGAGAAGAGACCTTCAATGCAGAGGTGCGCTGGGCAGGCCCAGAGGAACGGAGAGCATGGAGACAGAATCTCTGGAGGAATAATGTAGAGACTGCCCTGAGGGGGCGGAACAGCGTAGCAATAGTCTCTGGTGTAATGATGTAGTGGCTGCCCTGAGGAGCAGGAAAGCGCAGAGTCAAGTCTCTGATGTAGTGATGTAGACTGCCCAGAGGATTGGGGAGGTGTAGAGTATAGCCACTGGTGTAGTGACATAGAGACTGCCCCGAGGAGCGGGGAAGTGTAGAGTCAAAGTCTCTGGTGAAGTGACGTAGAGGCTGCCTCGAGGAGCGGGAAGGCATAGAGTCAAATTCTCTGGTGTGATAAGGTAGAGACTGCCCCGAGGAGCGGGGAAGCGTAGAGATGGGATCTCTGATAGGCAATGCTGAGGCTACCCCGAGAAGCGGGGAAGCGAGCAGACATGACCTCTGTTGAGGAGTGCAGGGGCTACCCTGAGGAGCGGGAAGCCTGGAGACCAGGTCTCCGGAAAGGAAGTGCCAGCAGGCCCCCAAGGAGCGGGTACCCAAGCCAGAGTCCAGATCAGAGAGTGGTGATCCAAGGCAGGAACCACATGTCCAGAGAGACAGGATCAAGCACCAGAGAGGTCAGGGAACTCGTTGCCAAGTCAGTTTGCGTAGGCCAAAGGAGGTGCTTAAATACCTCAAGGTAATGATGTCATCAGTCGGGGACAGTCCAGGACTCCACGTGCAGGGAACCAGTGCAGAGAAGAATAGGAGCTGTGGTATGAGTAACTTGACCAGGCAATGGCTCTCCATGAATGGATGAAAGAAGTAGAGGTAGTGGGGAGCAGATGGTGGGAATCTGGAGGTGCTCCATCAGTTGTTTTAAAATAAAATTTCCACCAGCACCAGAGTCCACAAGAGCCAGGGTGCGGAACTCTTGGTTATTCAGCTTGATGGAGACAGGCAAGGTCAATGGAGGAGAAGGTGAAGTCAGGCCTAGGAGCAGTCCTCCTGCCGAACCTAAGCCTGGGAGTTTCCTGGACAGACAGGGCAGGTAGTTAAGGCATGTCCGGACTTGCCACATATAAGCAGAGACCTGATTGCTGGCGGCAATGTTGTTCATTGGGCGAAAGCTTGCTTTGGCCCATTTGCATGGGTTCTTCCTCAGGTTTGCTTTGGGCCGAATTTTACCTGGGGGAGGAAGGGCGTTGACGATGGGATGAGTTGAATGTAGATCTTCTTGAGGATTTGGTCTCCCATGAACGTTCCTGGAGACGTCGGTCAATTCGCCCAGCAAGGTCGATTAAAGAGTCCAAGGATGTGGGTAAATCTTGAGCCGCCAGCTCATCTTTAATTCGAGAGCTCAGTCCTTCGAGGAAAATGGCATGAAGGCAATCAAGATTCCAATGGAGTTCAGATGCCAGTGTCCGGAATCCTATGATGTAATCTGCCAAGGACATGGTGCCCTGACGGAGATGAAGAAGCGTGGATCCGGAAGTGGATTTTCTGCCAGGGTCATCAAAGATGGAGCGAAATAAGGCAAGAAACCCGGGCAAATCTTGTAGGACCGGGTCGGCATGCTCCCATAGGGGTGAAGACCAGGCCAAAGCCTTACTATCCAGGAGAGAGAGGATGTAAGTGGTCTTGGTAATCATGTCTGGAAAATAAGCCGATTGGAGACAAAAACGCATGTTACATTGGTTCAGGAAATCTGTGCACATCAGGGGATTCCCAGAGAATCATGGGGTGATGGCAGTGGAATGGCTGGTCGAAGAACAGGCATAGAGGTAGAAGCGTTGAGCTTGGAGGACGTCGTGGACACTGCGGCGTCCAAGCGGATGCTCAGATTGTCTATAGTTGCTGCTAGTGTTTCCAAGGTTTTTTGTTGCGCGATGATCTTTTGCGCCAGGCCAGGAATGGCCTGTATAGCTGAGACCTCTGCTGGGTCCATGGACTTGGCAATCTGTTAGGTTTCGTGGGTTTTGTGGCCCCTTGGCCTGAGGTGGAGGTTGATGCTATCTGAGCGGTAGGACCCCACAGGTCTCCACCATCGGGAGGCGAGGTCAGCTGCAGCTGGACACAACTATGGTTCAGTAGAGAAGGATCATGTACACTTGTGCACTACCTCTGTTGCTTAAGTACAATTAATGCTGAAACAGAGGAACTCGGCAAATTATACTGCCAAACAATAATTATGTATTCAATTTTATTTAAACAATGATTTCAAATATTCATGTTACATAAGTTCCACTATGTGCTGCGGAAATTCCCAAATTAAAACCAACACATCTTATCCTCCACTCATATCAATCATACTATACATACCACACATACCAAACACTCGCTAAAGTTAGTACATCCTATATGCTAACAACCCTTATATCTCCCCATATAATGTTAACATATACCAGCATATTACATACAATATAACAATTTCGTTACAGCATATTATAGCTGGTACCAAGTACCTACAATGATTTTTGAACAGTAACAATCTTGTAATAACCTAACAACAATATGATAATATGATTACCATGTAATACCCGACGAGATACCCGTTTCGTCCATACCATAGGGCTTCTTCAGGGAAAAATTATTGACTTCCACAAGTTATGTATTCATGCTGGCATCTCCATGACACAGGTTTGTTCATATCCATACATCAAATAGAAGACTTTATTGTCCTTGATGATTACATGTTGTACAAATAACAATCGCACATAGCACTGGACTCTATAACCCAAAAAGTAAAAATAAAATATAATGATTTAAATAAGTAACAGTTACATTACAGGTATATACACCCTGTGCACCATCACCAAAACTCAAAAAGTAACAACCAGTTGTACTTAACACAATTCAATCTGCCTCCACGCTAAACAATGTATCAAAGTTTCCTTAGGACAGCTTTGTTGATGATTTATCCTCAATATCTGATGTGAAACTTGTCTCTTTTCGAAATTCTTATAACCATTTTCAAAATCCACAGAGTCATCACACAGCGGGAAAACATCCATCAAATTTCATGTGTTAAACCTGCACCGCCTATATCAAATGAATTATATATTAACTCAAACTGACCAATATCTGCCTTATAAAAATATAACTACCGAGGAAATGTCATAAGATTATGGTCTTAATTTAAAAAAAAAAAATTAGCACTAAAGCTAACTAAAACATAAATAGCCTAGTACTGTTATTTAGCTCCACAAACTAACAGTCGAAACTACCCGCTGCTATAGCTCTGCTTATATTAACACTTATACTTTTCTTATATGCTCTCCTACAAATTCATTGAATCATGTTAGACCTTTGCCTGTTCTAATTGACTCACGCCGTAATCTAAAATAATCGTATACAATTCAACATGCCTTACCTTAAAGTTCCGTCTCAAACTCGAGCTACAATGCACATATTCAAAAGTGTAAGACGCCCATTCTCCCGGCATGTAACGCCACTGCCGTAACCAAGTGACGCGGTGATGTTTTACGTCAGTTTCAGGAGTATCCAGTTGTTGCCACGTTATTTGGGATGAGTGACGTAAGACCTTTACATTTAAATGATTGGATATCGGGTAGTCAAATAGGCGCATTTGATGCTTCACGTTACTCTCCTGTGCGGAGACTTGGTTACAGCAGTGGTGTTACATGCCGGGAGAATGGGCATCTTACACTTACACGGTAGCAGTGCTGTAAAGAACTGAGAATAATATGCACAAAGCCCCAGTATGGAGAACCCCAGGATAGGGAGAGCAGGCCCTCAAGGAGCGTGTACCTGATCCCTGAGAGCTGAGAGGCTTGAAGGTGATGTACTCACACAGCATCTCCACGAAGGAGATAGCACTAGAGCTGGAACAGAGGCCCTTGAGGAGCGAGTACCTGGTTCCAGGGAACAGCTCTGAGGTGAAAATGGTAATACTCACTTGTGTTGAAGACAGCGAATCCTTCCAGGCAGAAGAGAAGGTAGGAGCAGGCAGCGAGTCAGGGAACATAGGCCCTTGAAGAGCGAGTACCGGTTTCCTGATAGCGACCTGAAAAGGAAGTGAGGCCCCCGAGGAGCAGGTACCCCGTTAGCGTTAAGAGTCCAGTGGAAAATTGGAGAGGCAGAGTAGCTGGGTACTGAAAGCGAATCCCATCCGTAAGAGATCCCCTTGCTAACTCAAAGGCTAGCAAACAAAGTAGGCTTTAAATATCTGGGCAACGTGACATCATCACAGTGGGACGCCCCTGAGGTTAGCGCCAAGTAGGAAATAAGAGTGAGGGCCACGCGGCGCGCACACCCTAAGGTACAGGCAGAGCATGGCGGGAGGCAGCGCCCAAGCCGGTCCGGGGATGCCGGAGAGGACAGCAGGCAGATGCCACAGCAGCCAGGCGTCCATCCACAGCAAGAGGAGGTGCAAAGAAAGAAAGGTGGGCGGAGTGAAGCCATCGGGAAATGAATTCGTTGCCTGTTGAGCCAACTTAGTGAAATGTTCATTGCAAATGCAATAAAAAGAAAATTAAATGAAGCCACTTATAACTACAAATGATGAAGCCCAGATAAAAAGGTGGTCTATAAAACTTTCAACCTTAAAAATATCCAGAAATGCCTTATATATTATATATTGTCTGTTAATGTTATTTATTTTTATAGCAATTTGCACTGAGTGGTTTGACCATCATTTGGATTATTATTGTTATTGTTATTATTATTATTATTATTATTATTATTATTAATCTGGGACACAAAAATGAAAATGTTGGGTGTCAGATGATATAACACACTCTGAATTTGTTGCTTAGTATTTATTATTATTTAGATTTAGCTCACAGCTTTTCATTGCTAGCTCAATGCAAATTACAGTCAGGTACAGTAGATATTCCCCAGAGGGTTCTATTTAGTAAAGGCTTTCTCTCATTCTGTATCTATGAGAGGAATGCTTAATAGATAGGCCCCTAAGTTTGTACCTGAAGCAATGGAGGATAAAGTGACTTACTCAAGGTCCCAAGGAAGATCTGCTTTCCCTGATTCACGTTTTTTTCAATCGAAATTGTTATTGTGTCTTTGATTACAATACAAATATGGCGGGTCCACAAAAACCGCAGATAATAACCACACACAATGATACAAAATGGTTTAAGTAATTGTGAGGAAAAAAAAACCCAATATCCCCTTCTCCCCCCTGCCCCTTCCTCAACTCAAGGAGGCAAAGCGGTACAATATCATACATTAGAGGGAATGGATGTAATAAAATATAATGTTTATCACTTAGACCACATTCAGAAAAGCATCAATCCAAAAGACATATGTGAAAGTGAGCAATATACTGAGCAAGTGCTGTCTATGACTTAAATATAGATGCAACCAATAAGAGTGATTAAAGAGATAGTAAAGAGGGCACAGAGATGAAAGAGATTCGTGTTCCCAACAGATCAACCTTATAGGAGAGGTCTCAGGCCAACCTAAGACAAAGTCCCTTGTTGAAAATTAATGTACTGTGGATTCGATTTCCAAGCTTAATAAACCTCTCCCCCCTCCCCCCCCCCCCCCCGCAACGACTCAAATTTCACATATGACGACTTTTAATAGCTATTAATTCACTCAACCTACACACTCAATCTAAATGCTGAAGCACAGGTGTAATAAGTGGAGCATTAGGTTTCTTCCAACATAGTACAATTTTATTTCGCCAAGCTAAGTAAATCTGCAGTATAATAGCTGAGTAGGATTGGGGTAATTGTCATTAGGAATATTAAGGAGTGCTTGTTTAGGATCCAGTGTTCCAGCTGCCTTGGTAATATCAGTGATTAAAGAAGCAATAGGCCTCCAGAAAGTAATAATAACCCCACAAGTTCACCAAAGGTGAAAGAAGGTAGCCTCTCCAACATTTAGCCTCCACATTAGGATACTATCTAGGTCATTTCTTCAGGGGTAGGGTACTAACGTAGCACAACTTTATAACCATTTTCTAGCATGGATAAGGTTATAGATGCTTTACTTGTGTGAAGGAAAGACAGACTCCATTCTTCCTCTGCTAGAACCTGTCATAGATCTCTTTCCCAATCCCTTGTATGTGCTGGCAGCGTACTAGAGAGCTGGTTCAGGTCAGTATGTATTTTAGAAACAACACCCTTAACTCTGTCTGCATTATGGCACATGCATTCTAAAAAGGATTTCTCCGCAGAGTTGAGTATCAATTTTGATTGATTTTAAAAAATGACAAATTTGTATCTATGAGAAAAACTCATCTTCAGGTAAAGCAAACCTTTCAGAGGGAGTGTCAAATGTCAAAATCCCATCTATCTGCCAGACCTGTTCCCTTACTCTATTATGCTAATCTTTCGATTACTCCTCCACTGTGATTAAGATGTTGTATGAGACATCATAACAGAAAATATGTACTATATAAGTAACTTGACTTTATAAGGTTGAATTCTTAATATACCACCATTTTATCTGGACTGTTGGAAATACAATGACAGGCAATGCAGAAAGAGAAAAAAACTATTTTTTCAGGAATGTCCTCAAAAGATTACAGCATTTCTTGCACAAAGTCATCTACATATTGTACTCCACATCTGCTGCATCTGAAGACTTGCAGTGTTATTGTTTTGTGAAAATGCCATAGCCCTGCTGGGCAAGAGCCTATTAAAACAATCTCCCAGGCCTAGGGGCCTGATTCTCCAAGACTTTTCTCCTGTTCTGTCTCCTTGAAAAAAAAAATCTTAGTGACTCAGGCTCTTAATACACCAACCTGGGAACTGACAATATCTTGAAATAACAAGCACGTTGCTCTATCGAATATTCAAGGGTGCTATAAATGAGCAGGTCCTTCTATATTACAAATTCTACAGAATGCTGCACTTCTAAAGCTCCAGCAGTCCGTCAGACTGACAAGACATGAGCACAAATTTGTTGTCTTCCTTTTATGCGTTCTAGTAAGGGTTGCAGTCTATTATGTTTCCCAGACTCTGGTAGATGTCAAGGTGGCACTGGGGTGAGATACGTTTATCTTTGGTTTCTAGAAAATACTTCTCCAGTTTTTCAATTTTGCCTTTTCCCCATAGGCTACAGTAGCCCCCTCTCAAGCCAGCCAGTGATTTCAAGTTGCTCGAGTCCTATTATATTTTGTAGTCATGCTGCTTTTAGAGTTGGCTGATGCTATGCCCTCTGAGGCTGTTGGCTCTCATTCATCAGATGCCGTGATAATGACTTCAGATTTGCATTATTAAGGGGGAAAAGGCCAAGCCATGGGGATCATGGTTGCTCTACAAGAAAAAGAATGTTTGAAGGACAAATCAAAGTAGAACGAAATAGTTTTAAACCAGGGAGTCCTTCAATCTTTAATTGTTAAAAATAAATCTCTGGTTATTACAAAAGAACATATAGGGGTTATAGGTCAAAATGTCCTGGAGGGAGTCACAAAAAGGTGAGAAAAGCAAGACACACAGGAAGCATTCAGTGCTGTATGCCTCAGATGATTAACAACATAGAATTAGAAAAAAGAACCATGGCAACAACGGGCAATTAATGACAGTTTTTCCTTATTACCATAGAAACTGGACCAAAAACCTGGAAATTAGCTGCAATTTCTCATGCCAAACATTCAAGTGTAGTCTATAATTTTCCTAGTAATTGCCAGGTAGTTGTAGTCCTTGCCAAACGAAAGCATCTAAAGAGCCCTAAAGATTCTTACTACGTGCCTAAAGCAGGAAGCTCTTTGTACCCATCCACTGTACACTGGCCCTTGTTTTTAGAAACCAGAGACATATCTCCTGGTACAGCATAAGATAATTCTGCAGGGCTTTCTTTATAACATATTGATGTGCGCTTAATTTGGTGTCACAATTAAAAAGACTGAAAAGGAGCATAACATTTTAAAAGACCTGGCTGTTTCAGCGGGAATATGAAAATTAATTCTGATAGATCTAGCGTGCCAAATTACAGCTTTCAGTTTGTATTTAGTATACATCTCTCCAATGAAAATATTTGAATTAGCTCAGATGAAGTCACAGACACTGGGTCTGTGTTACCCCTCCTTTGTGACATCAGTCTTGTTTGGTGTGCAAGTATGGCTGTTTTAATTATGTATGTTAAGTTTTACCTATGTAAACTGCTGCAACCATAGGAGCATGCAGTATAAAATAAATAAAATAAATAAATGTTAGATACTTCTTAAAAGCCCACCTTAAGACAGCCTACAAGGGAATCCTGGTTTCAAGTCGTTTCCCAGGGGGAGAGGGTTAAGAAGGCAGGCCCCAGGAAGGAGAGTGGGACCCCATAAGCAGGAAGAAGAAAGCAGGAACTTTGCTAAATCTACTTGTCTGAAGACATCTGCATTTTTGTCCAGCACTGCTGAGGTAAGCAGGTTCTTGTTTATTTGATTTTGCCTGTAAATAATAAAAGTCTGTAAAAGAATAGCCGTAGTCCAGTCTACTCTGTCCTCCGGCACGCCAAAGACCATTCATGCCGTGTTACACAGCCAAGCATTCATAACAACACTTTAAATTATCCATTTGATAACAAAAGCCACTCTGATTTTGATCACTGTATGAACAATATGTTCACTCTATGACTGTATATTACATTAAAGGGCTGTGCAGAGGGAAAAATTGTGTTTTGTTTCATAGGTCACAATCATTCATTTGGTTCATTCATTTGGTTCCCATTAAAGTCAATGGAGGAAGAAATGCAGTCTATTTTGTGCTCCCAAATTGGGGTTCTCTAATAATTTCTAATGAAATGTGTACGTAAACATCATCAGAAGGGTGAGGGAATTCCAATTCATCAAGACTATGTCAATGTAGCATCAAAAGTAGCATAAATAGCCCAAGGACCCAAAATAGCACAAAACGCTACCAGCAGTAGTAGCAGTTCTCCAAGGACCTGTCAGAGGAGCAAAGAAGCAAGATTATCCAGAACACCCTAAGGCTCCAAAAGTGGAATCAAAAGCAACAAAAATCCCTAAATTAAAGGGCAGGCCAACCGAGTAATCGCCCGTGGCACCAACCAATAGGGCACTAAAAGCTCACCTTCTCTTTGCCAAGCTGGTTGCCTCCTTCAGGCTTCTCCACCGTGGAAGATCTAGCAGTCAAAGATACAAGGAGGTCACAGGGTTGACTGGTGGACCCCAACCTGCCAGCAACTGAAGATTTGAGAAGGCTGTGGGATCACCTAGTGAACTCCAACCCACCGGTGGCTGAAGATTGGAAGAGACCATGGGGCCAACTGGTGGACACCAAACCCACCAGTGACCAAAGATCAGAGGAGGCCATGGAGCTGCCCAGCAGACCCAATACCCACCAGCAGCTAAAGATTGAAGGAGGCCGCAAGGCTGCCCAGCAGATCCCAGGCCACTACTAGCCAAATATCAGAAGAGGCTATAAGGTCTACCAATTTCCAGAATGAGGAAAAGGCTACAGGCCACCCAGCAGTTCCCAACCTGCCATGTGGCCAAAGTGAAGAGAAGAGCCAGGGGTTGCAGGTGGATCCCAACCAAAGAAGAGCTGGAGACATCAGAGGGTATGTGTGAGAGAGGGAGACTGTGTGTGTGTGTGTGTGTGTGTGTGTAAGCATGTGTGTCAGAGAGGGAGCATATGTGTGTGTGTGCGCATTATGTGAAGGAAGGAGCATGTGCAAGAGAAAAAGTGTGTTTGTGTGAGTATTGTGTGAGAAAGGGAGCATGTGTGTGTGTAAGCATGTGTGTGAAAGAGGAAACTTGTGTGTACGCATGTGTGTGAGAGATGGAGTGTGTTTGAGAAGAAGAGTGTGTGTGTGTGTGTGTGTGTGTGTGTGAGCATGTGAATCAGAGAGGGGAGTATGTGTGCATGTGTTTGAGCATTGTGTGAAGAGGTGTGAGAGCATGTGTGTGAGGGATGGAGTATGTGTGTATAGTATGTATGTGTGTGTGCAAGCATGTATGTGAGAAATAGAGAATTGCTGTGTGTGAGAGAGGAAGCATCTATGTGTGTGTGTGAGCATGTGTGTGAGAGAGGGAGCTTCTGTGTGTGTGTGTGTGTGTGTGTGTGGGTGTGAATGAATAAATATATATATATGAGAAAGGGCGGCAAAGGTTTGTGCACCCCACTCCCACTAATCCACTACAATCTCAAGTTAACCAGAAATCAAAAGCTCAAAGATATGGTGAGCATGAATTTTTTATCCTTATTAGTTTTATTTTTTAGGTGTTTGATGTGTCTGCTGTTTTGAAATACTTTATTAGTGTTTGGAAAATGTTTAAAAATAATTATATATCAACTGAGGAAGGGACTCCTAAGATGGCGGCATGCTGAGAGGCTTGGGAAGTCAGGATTCTTGAAGTTCCTCAAAGTTACTTATTTTCTGCACAATGCCCACGAAAAGAAAGGGGAAAATACGTGTTTTCCCCTCAGTTTCCTTACCTACAGTAACAGGACAACAAGAAATCACGAACTTCCTTAGCCCGGCAACAAACACACCAAGTAATGAGGATACCGCAGGACTAGTCGGAGAGAGAGCTTCGATTCAGTCAAAGGAGGCGTTATCCTTGAGCCCAGACCTTAGACAAGCGCCGACGCAGAGGGCTGAGGTGGTGTTGCAGCCCGGACCGCATATCGGAGGATCACTTCCTGGTTTGCCTGCAGAGGGAACAGCGGCAATTGTGGCATCGGCAGAGGCTGGGTCAACGGCTGCCAGCAACTCAGGGACCCCGAATGGCGATATAATATCAGGTACCGGGCTGGGTCCAGGGGTAATCGGGGAAGAACCCCTGGGAGGAACTCTGCAAAACCCCGTGGGAGGATTACCCGAATTTGCCCCGTTGGTTGTCCCCGAACGCCCTCAGGTCTAGACTCAGGATGCACAAACACAGAATTAGATCTTTTATTGTACAGCTTGATGTATACCACCAGAGGTGGCAGTAGTGAGGTAGTTCAGATATAGCAGTCTTAGGATCCTCAGCAGAGGGAACCCGTCTCACCCCGTTGGTAAAGGGGAATTCCGGTGTAGGTTTCCCAGCAAGGCAATGCTGTAGTAGAGACAGACTGAGAGTTAGATTACTCACTAGATGATGGCTGTAGGTAGGCGATTCCACCAGGCTGAAGTAGATTGTACTGACACCGAGGCAGGGAGAGCAGGCCCTCAAGGAGCGAGTACCTGATCCCTTTAAGGCACCTGAAATAAAGCAGAGGGCCCCCGAGGAGCGGGTACCCAGGTTCGTCAATACCCCAAAGGGCAGAGAGAAAGCTTAGAGTGGCAGCACGGAAGCGGCAGAGTAGCTTAGACCAGCTGAGACCAATCCGTTGCTAACTTAATGAGCTAGTAAACAAGTACAGGCTATATAACCGAATGGCATGATGTCACTTGAGGGGGACGCCCCTGAAGTTCGCGCCAATGCTGGAATAAAGACATGGGTAGCGTGCTCGTGCGCAACCTAGTAGGCCCTTGGGAGGAACATGGTGGGAGGCAGCACGATAGCCCTTCCAGGGACGCTGAAGAGGGCAGCTTGCAGACGTGACAGAGGCCATTTTCCCAAGGTAAGTGGGAGGAGCCGTGAACTAGGTGAGGCATACGGGGCGAAGCCGTCTGAGACCGACGGATGCAACATCTAAATATCAAAATCACAGAACATATAGATAGACATTGTTTAATGGAACAAAGTCAGCCTGGCTTTACCCAAGACAAGACTTGCCTCACAAATCTGCTTCACTTTTTTGAAGGAGTTAATAAACATGTAGATAAAGGTGAACCAGTAGATGTAGTGTATTTGGATTTTCAGAAGGCATTTGATAAAGTTCCTCATGAGAGGCTTCTAGGAAAAGTAAAAAAATCATGGGATAGGTGACGATGTCCTTTCGTGGATTACAAACTGGCTAAAAGACAAGAAACAGAGAGTAGGATTAAATGGACAATTTTCTCAGTGGAAAGGATTAGGCAGTGGTGTGCCTCAGGGATCTGTATTGAGACCTGTACTTTTCAATATATTTATAAATGATCTGGAAAGGAATATGACGAGTGAGGTAATCTAATTTGCAGATGATACAAAATTATTCAGAGTAGTTAAATCACAAACGGATTGTGCTAAATTGCAGGAATATCTTGTGAGACTGGAAAATTGGACATGGAAATGGCAGATGAAATCTAATGTGGATAAGTGCAAGGTGATGCATATAGGGAAAAATAACCCATGCTATAGTTACACAATGTTAGTTTCCATATTAGGAGCTACCACCCAAGAAAGAGATCTAGGCATCATAGTGGATAACACATTGAAATTGTCAGTTCAGTGTGCTGCGGCAGTCAAAAAAGAAAACAGAATGTTGGGAATTATTAGAAGGGGAATGATGAATAAAACGGAAAATGTCATAATGCCTCTGTATCGCTCCATGGTGAGACCACACCTTGAATACTGTGAACAATTCTGGTCGCCGCATCTCAAAAAAGATATAGTTGCGATGGAGAAGGTACAGAGAAGGGCGACCAAAATGATAAAGGGGATGGAACAGCTCCCCTATGAGGAAAGGCAAAAGAGGTTAGGACTGGTCAGCTTGGAGAAGAGAAGTCTGAGGGGGGATATGATAGAGGTGTTTAAAATCATGAGAGGACTTGAACGAGTAGATGTGAATCAGTTATTTATTCTTTCGGATAATAGAAGGACTAGGGGGCTCTCCATGAGGTTAGCATATGGTACATTTAAAACTAATCGGAGAAAGTTCTTTTTCATTCAACGCGCAATTAAACTCTGGAATTTGTTGGCAGGGGATGTGGTTAGTGCAGATGGTGTAGCTGGGTTTAAAAAAGGATTGGATAATTTCTTGGAGGAGAAGTCCATTACCTGCTATTACCGTATTTTTCGCTCCATAAGACGCACCTGACCATAAGACGCACCTAGGATTCAGAGGGGGAAAATTAAAAAAAAAAAAATTGTGCTAAACCGGCTCTGCGTCTGGGCGTCTTATGGAGCAAATTAGGGGAGTGCATAGCTTTTTTTTTTCTCCCCATTTTGTTTTCGGGTCTGGGGAGGGCCATTTCGGTCCACTCCCCAGATCAGAAAACGTTTCTTTCTCTGGGAACCCCCAAACCCCCCCCCCCCCATCCCAACCCTTTAAATTAACAACCTCCACCCCCCTGACCCCCCAAGACCTGCCGAATTAATTTCCTGTAACCCCCCACCCTCCTGACCCCCCCAAGACCTGCCAAACGTCCCTGGTGGTCCAGCGGGGGTCCAGGAGCGGTCCGGGAACGATCTCCTGGGCGTGAGCCGTCGGCTGCCAGTAAACAAAATGGCGCCGACGGCCCTATGCCCTCACTATGTCACTGAGACCGACCAATAGCAGCGGTTGGTCTCAGTGACATAGTGAAGGGCATAGGGCCATCGGCGCCATTTTGTTTACTGGCAGCCGACGGCCCACACCCAGGAGATCATTCCCGGACCCCCGCTGGACCACCAGGGACGTTTGTCAGGTCTTGGGGGGGTCAGGAGGGTGGGGGGTTGTAGGAAATTAAGTCGGCAGGTCTTGGGGGAGTCGGGGGGGGGGGGATTTGTTAGGTTTTTTTTTTATATTCGCTCCATAAGACGCACATACATTTTCCCCCCACCTTTGGGGGAAAAAAAGTGCGTCTTATGGAGCGAAAAAAACGGTAATTAAGTAGACTTAGAAAATAGCCACTGCTATAACTAGCAACAGTAACGTGGGATAGCCTTAGTTTTTGGGTACTTGCCAGGTTCTTATGGCCTGGATTGGCCACTGTTGGAGACAGGATGCTGGGCTTGATGGACCCTTGGTCTGACCCAGTATGACATGTTCTTATGTTCAATATGGTGATTAGAAGTAGTGAATAAACCACAAATATCTATCATACCAGTATAGTGTCAAGACATGTAATAGTTTTTCCTTATCAGTTAGTTTGGCAATACTTCAGGAGAGTTCAGACACAAAGAAAAATGTACAGTACATTTTCAGACATAGGGAATGGACTCTTAGTACCCAGTGGGCTGGGCAGATTCGCTGCCGAAAGCAAAACAGATCACTTCAGCATGACCAATCTTCACAACAAATAAAGAATCTTGGTACCATTTTCAGCCCTTCCCCAAGATAACGCTTGCAGCAATGCAGCCATCAACTGGAGAGATGAGGGAGCTCATCTAGGAAAGGGGTAACTTTTGCTAGGCCTTTGTATATATATTTACCTGTTAGCTGGGGAAGATTATTTACCCTTGCTTATTGTGCTGATTTGTAACCTGTTTTGTTTGTCTGTGACACAGACATTCTTACAAGCATTTTTTGTGCATATATTATACAGAAAAAATATAGCTTTCCATATTTCCATGTATTCTATAGTCAGGTGTCATTTTTTTTTGTATGTTTATGTGATCCAGACTGCAAGACAAAAACTTCCATCCTTCCACCCACTGCACCTGGCTAAGGGTACCCTGAGACAAATAGAACAGATGTTAAATTGAAAATAAATATGCATATTATTATTATTATTTAACAAACATCTACTTCATCAGATTTCTTCCTACAGATACTGTATAATAGAATGCTGTTAAGCTTGGATTGTTTGATAGGGTTAGAGGCAAAACCACTGCTACCAAACAGCATGAATGTAAGACTAGTTTTATTTCTTTTACAGCAATAAATTATAGAGACATGGAGATAGAGGAAAAACCCTGTATTCTGGTCAGCTGGATGAAAATAACTGCACTCAAGGTTCAATGATATTATAAACTACTTTCAAAATTATGGAAACAAATGTATAGTACCAAAGTGATTTACTGAGGGGATTAAATATCATTGAAAAATGGATTGGTACATCAGAACATGTTAAATGCATCTTGATGGGTTGATTTACAGTCTGTAAATAGCTCCTAGTTTGACTAGTGGGTAGACAAATAAATCAACCAAATCTGTTTCTACTACATCAGCTGTAAATCAATAGCCATTTATTGTACTCAACAAGTCAGTTGTCAAGGATGGTTGCAGTTAGTTGCTCAGAAAACAGTTTAAACAATCTTAACAGGTATTGGTTGTTTTTTGTTTGCTGGTTTTAGCCTGGGCACTTTTCTCCACAACTCAAATTCCACTCCAGCTCCATGCACTGTTATTTGACTGAGGGGCTAAAACTCAAGCCTTCATTCATGGACTTCATTCCTGGGGTTCTTTCTTTCTCTACGCCCCATCCCACCTCCATTTATGATGCAGGCATTTGCAGCAACAGTCACAGGAGGTGGGTTTGGGGAAGGGATTGAATTTTGGAGCATCCTCCAGAAATGACAGCTGGGACTTCCATTTCCCTAAAGCTCTGGCTGCTGCCTCTATTGATCGCTGCACTTTTGCCATTTGGTTAACTAAGATTTATTTGAATTTTTATTTTAAGTTAAAAAAAGATGTTTAAAAAAATCTGTGAGCTTGTAGGCTCTTGGAGGCAAGAAAATATTTTCCCCTGTGTTGCTTGTTTAGCTTGCAAGTAATCAGTCACTGTATCTCTGAACTGCCTTACAGAACATTCCTCATTTAACACCCCTTCATCAGCTGGTACAGAAAAACTGAGCAGTGGATCGGTGCAGAACCATCACAAAGTCATGCACTAAGTCCTTTTATTCATTACTTTGCCACAAACCCCCAATAAATTATAGCAGACATATTATATTTTAAATGTCTGCTGATTTTCTGTTTGGCACACCCATATTATTGACTTGAAAAATTGTTGAATTCAGAAAATTCTGTTAAATTGATGTTTTTGTTCTAATATAAATGCATGGAAGTCAGGAAATTCAGGGTTATGACCTTCCAAACAAGCAGTCTTTTGTATTGTTAGTTCATCACAATGAGGATAGCATATGGCTTTTGTTTATATCATCCCACAATTATGTGAAGTAGAGATAGGGTTTTTATCTTGTGGCTCTGGAGCCTTTCCATTGACACTGCATCACAACAACTCATATGTGATGGCTACCCTATACCCCGGGAGAGGTTGGGGGAGGAAATCAGAGGGGAGAAGCTGGGCTAGAAAGAAAACCCGGGAGGAAGTGGAACCTTCAGAGCCAAGGAATCCTCAGGTAGGGAGAAAATCTCCCTCACTTAGAAGACCTGGGGGAGTGGAAGGTCCACAGCACCATGGAGGAGGGAAGCCCAGGTATACTGGGAGGAGAGGGGGAGCTGGCCTGAAGAAGTGGCCAGACAGGAACAGGAAGGAGCCCTAATAGAGGCAGAGGGAAACATAGAGGAAATGAGATGGAATTGCTGGAGAATCCTGAGCCAGACCCAGAGTCAATGGAGGTGGGAGACGAATGGTGGAAATCCCCTCAAGAAGATCTGGATTGCTAAAGCCACACAGGGATGAACAATCTGCTAAAGCACAGGCTGTGTTTTGCGCTTAACTCACCATATTGAACTATCCTGCAGAGGAGAACTGTTTATTAAAGCATCGGCTGTTTGCAGAATATTACTGTAATAATAATTTATAAACTTCTGGGGCTATCTTCCTCTGCCACAGATCCCCTCACTGATCTTATCCCAGGGGGTGAGTCCTTTCAATGGGTGGTGGTATGGTGACTCCCTTTCTGGTGTGCAGCTATGCCATGTACCGTCAGATACTGGATGGGACAAAGGAGGCAGGACACAGGTCTGGGTGTTCAAAAGTAAAATTTACAGATTTCTTTAGAAAGTAATCAATATTCAGCTGAAATAAATGGCTGTACAGATGAGTGTTCTTTCGCTCTCTATGTATGTGCTGGCAGGGCTGGTGCTTCAATTAGGCAAACTAGGTGGTCACCTAGAGAGCCAAGATTTTTGGGGCGGAAAAATCTTACGAAATATAATATAGAGAAAGCGAAATATAAGAATTCCTAATGTCTATAGGAGTGCAGTACCACAGCCAATGCCATCAAAAAAGGGAGTGCTGTGCTGGAGACACTGCTGCTAGTAATAAAGGAAGGGGGGTGAATGACCAATGGATCATCTAGAGTGCCAAATATGATTGCACCTGCCATGTTATGCTGGTGACTCAGGTTACTGGGAATTCCTAACTCTCTTTGAGCAAGAGCTTCGTGGTCCCTTACTTTGGAGGGCTCCTAATCTGCAGAGGGGTCTCCTTGAAGGCTTTTGCAGTCCTGCCTGGGTGCCAGCTGTCCTCACACCATTACCCAGCCTGCGCCTGTGTCCCTGTGGAGGGTCTTCTTTGATACTCTTCTATTTCTTTGAATTCTTTAGTGGTTGAACCTCTCTGAAAGAAAGGTCTTGCTGTTATGAGTCAGGCTCCTTGCCCAATCTCCAAATTGAGAGGAGGGGTGACAAAAAAGACCTCCTCGAATCCAAAAGAGAATACTTTACTAAATATTCAAAAACCAGAGATGTCACTGTCACTGCACCTCTCCTCTGTCTCTAGAAGGATACTGGCAGGTCTTCAGTGACCTGGCCTCTGGATCCAGGGGATAACCTTCACCAAGAGTACCAGGATGCAACCCAGTAAAACAATCCTTAAAGTAGTCAAAAATCCTAATAAACTCTCTATCTAGAACTAAGGCGTACCCAACCTGGTAGGGAATACACAGGAAGGAGTATCCTTAAAAATATACTGAATGAGGACTGGAGGCCTCACTATAAAGAAACCACTCTAAAATGCTCCTCTCTTCTCAAAACTCTAACTCAAATGCCATTCTGAACCTAGCCCTAGCCCCTAGTTATAAGCAGGATCCACTCACTCAGTTGCCTCTAGAGAAAGAGCTGGAAAATGCTATACCCTCTAGTTAGTGGTTATCTATGGGGACTAGATGAACCTATTGGTCAACTCGTAGGGGTGCGACATTACAACTGCATTTCAACCTGTGGAAAGCCAGGGACTAGCACACACATATCACAAATTATATTTCCTGGCATCATCTGACAATTATGTGAAATACTATATGAAATCTATATAAATAAAAATGTTAAATAGTTTGGACAAAATCGCTAATCTCAGAAACCACTGAACCGATTGCTTTCAAATTTGGACACAACCTTCATTTCGCATACAGGAAGGTTCTTCTGTACTTACATTACAGATATGTCACACCTGTGACAGGTAAAATAGGTTTAACAATTTTTCGAGAAAACAGCGACATCTGCTGGACGTAAGCGCCATCTGTTACACCTTACACTAACACACGCTACACTAATCATTTCGCCAGTCCAGGTCCACATTTCACTTCCATTTTAACACATTCGTGCACTTTTTTCGCCGGAAGATAACTATTTCCTTTACAGATAAAATACACCTACCACCCTCCTCACGCTCCCCACACACATGCCAAATTGATTTACTTCCCACAGCCTCCCAACACACACAAAACCACCCTCCTCACACCCCCCACACACATGCCAAATGTATTTACTTCCCAGGCCCTCACAACACACACAAAACCTGACAGAAGTCCGGGAGGCTCCAGCGGGGGGCCAGGACCGGTCCAGGACACATCTCCTGCACTACGGCCGTCGGCTGCCAGCACTCAACATGGCGCCGACGGTCCTTTCCCTTACTATGCCACTCGGGGACACCAATGGCAGCAGTAGCCCATGTGAAATAGTAAGGGCAAGGGCCCCTCGGCGCCATTTTCAGGACTGGCAGCTGGCAGACCTTTGCCCTTACTATGCCAGAGGATCTACCGCTGCCATTGTCCACTGACATAGTAAGGGCAAAGGGCCGTCGGAACCCGTTTCAGTGCTCACAGCCAACAGCCCAACGCCAATATATCACTCCCGGACCGCTCCTGAACGCCCGCTCCACCGACAGACATTTTTATCAGGACTCGGGGGGTCTGGAGGGTGGGGGGTGGTAATGAATTTATTGCGAACATCTTGGGGAGGGGTCACGAGGGGGGGCAGGTTTCATTCATTCAGCAACTCTGGGGGGGGCAGGGGGGCGGGCTACTGTTTTTCGCAGGGTTGGGGGAGGGGGGCAGGAGAGTGTGGGGTGGTTAGTTTAAGAGAACTTTTTTCATATGGTTGTTTTTTGGGGGAAGGGGGAGGTTCACACACAAATACATACACTAAACTTGCACAATCTCGGGAACACACCAAAATAGCCCTCCCCAGACCACAAAACAAATTTGGAAGTGCAAATTTGGTTAGGTACTCCCCTATTTGGCTACATAACGCGCACAGATGCCCAGGGACAGACCACATGTAGCACCAACAATTTTAATTTCCCAGGTCTTAGGAGGATGCAGGAGGTTGGGGGGGTTATTATTTGATTTAAAGGGTTGGGATTGGGGGTTTTTTTGGGGGGGTGGGGGGGTTCCCTCAGAAATAGAAAGACAAAGGTTTTCTGATCTGAAGGGTAGGCAGTAGGCGGGGGGAGGTGACAGTGAGGGGAGGGAGAATGAGGGGGGAGGTGAGTGTCAGGGGAGGGAGAATGAGGGGAGAGGTGAGTGTGAGGGGAGAGAGTTGGAGTAGGGACAGGGGAGGGAAGGGGGGATGAGTGACCAAGGGGGAGGAGGATGAGTGACTGAGGTAAATGAGCAAGGGGAAGGGGGAGGGAGTGTAAAGAACTTGACTCTGCCACTGCAATGCATGGCCGGGTACCACTAGTATTTTATAAATCTAAGAACCAGAGAGTAACACTGTCTCACTCCAAATAATCAATCAAAAATGAGAAACAGAAAAGCAATACAAAACTTAAACAGTCACTAATCAAACAAAGTATTTTGATGTAAAAGGTGTCAGCAAGCCCTACCATGTATGGCGTGAATCTCCAACACCCGGTCTTATCTATCATTTACCTTAAACAATTGCAGAGTGTCGCTGCAATAGCTGTAAAAACAAGTTCTATGTGTTGGTGATCCTGAGTGAAAATTTTTTTTAACTTTCTCAAATGCAGTAAAAGCAGAACACACCAAAATACATTTACCTAAAAATATTGTACAAGAGCTTTTAAAACTATATAGGGCCCTTCTTCAGATGTCAGATCAAAGAAGATCAAAGATATTCACATCTAAAGATGGGTCCTATATTGTCTCAATAGCTCACATACAGTATTTTGGGATAATACTTGCATAGCTCCAATAAAAGCTATCACAGCCCACCTAGAATACAGTTTTCCCCAAGAGACAAATCTACTGTAACAAAACAACACTAATTTCCAGGACTCAAACGATAACAACCCTACCCAGAAAAAAGCAACACTGCAAGTACACATCAATAAAACATTTAAAATCAGCAGACATATCAAATAAAATCCAAAAATTAAAACAAATAGGGATAAAAAAAAATTTCTGCTCTCCATACCTGGGAACTTTTGATTTCCAGTCACCTTGAGATTTTCCTGGATTAGTTGGGGGGGGGGGGGGGGGGGGGGGGGGGGGACAAGGATATACAAACTTTTTTCTCTTTCTCTCTTTCATACATATGCTTTAACTTATACATACATGCTCAGTGGTTCTTTCTCCTTCACACACAAACATACATACATACAAAGTCACTCTCTCACTCTCAGTGACTTTCTGTACCTCACATATACAAAAGCACTCTCACACACTGTGATTTTCTCTTCTTTACACACATACACACAAAGGCATACTCTCACACTCAGTGGCTCTCTCCCCTTCGTATACACAGGCAGTCTCAATCTATCTCCCTCACGTATTCATAGGCAGTCTCTTATACTCAGTGTCTCTCTCTCCCTCACACAAAGACTCTTTCTCACATTCTGGTTCTTACACTCTTTCACATAAAAAAAAGGCATTCCCTCATTCTCAGTGGCTCTCTCTCTCTCTCTTCCACACACCCACCTAGGAACTCTCTCACACTCAGTGGCTCTCTCTTCTTCATACACACATACATACATACAAAGGCACTTTCTCACATTCAATGGCTCTCTCTACCTCACACACACATACATCTCTCAGGCTAATACTCAGTTAGGTAGAACTAAGGGAGAGAATTGTTAATAAGGGGTTCCCCTATAGGCTACTCTCTATCCCTAGAACCCCATATCATATAAGTATAACACATCATTGCTTCTTAGAGATAATGCATTAGTGTGAGAGCAATAATTATTTTATAAAAACAGAACAACTCAGAAAAACAAAAACTGTTCAATAAAAAAGAATATAATTATTTACTATATGAGGAAAATATCTTTTAGATCAAGTTTTAACTTAGATTCAGAAATATAAAAGATGATTATTCTTACCAATATGAATTAATTGCCAATCTGGTCCTGGACTGCTATCTGCTTGGTGTAGTAAAGGTGGAAATAGCATTTGTGAACCCTGAATTCATACTGTATTTATACTCTTTGTTGACAAATTATATTATTACTTGGAAATTCAGACATCCAGTACTCTGTAATTGAGAAAGTCATTTCTCAGAAATTTAGGTATTGAACTTTCAGTAACTGAGAAAATCATTTTCCAAGAAATACATTACCCCAATACCCATGTAATTCATAATAGCCATTAGCCAGAAATTTATAAACTAGATATATTGTAATCTAAACCCAATAAATCTTACATCATCCATTCATTGTTAACTGGCTGAATGCCTAGTCTAGCCTTGCTATTCAGATATATTACATTACAATGTACTGAAAAGAAACACTTATTTCTACTATGCAAGTATAATCCTTATATTTTATTTAGAATAAAAGCTTCTTTAGCTAAATATTATAAGTATTGGCTTGGTTTTAAACCTTAAGCCAATTCATTTTTTTAAAGACAAGACTGCAGTTTCATTTTTTTTTTCAATGTATCTTATTTGGGCTTGAAGTCTGGGATATCTGCCAAATCTGGGCTGCTTGCCAACCATTCTCCCTGAGTTGAGATAATCTCTTGGGAAATAGACAACAGTGCCAACTGGCAGATTGTCTGTAAGGAACTTTTGTATTTCTTGATGGGACATTTGAATGTATTTAGAATTTAAACCATAACCCATATCAGAAGTTACTGTTTATATCACCCTGTGCTTTACCAGAAGTAAGGGGCTTCTGCACACTGTTAGAGACCCTATGGACATATCCTATGTCACATATACTCAGGCATTATCTCACATTCAGCGGCTCTCTGCACACACACACTCAGATACTCACACATACAAACATAAGTATTCTCTCATATTCAATAGCTCTCCCCCCTCACATGCACACATACTGTTACGCTTCTGAAGGTGGACTCTTGGTCTGAGATATTACCTAAGAGAGTAAACCCTCTTAGGTCCCTACCGTCGGAAGGCGAGACTGGACTCAGGTGGACCCTTGAAGACAGAGAAGAGATCTGGATGCAGGCACCTCCTGCAGGTCATATAGTCCAGATGGCTGGTACCTCCAGCAGGTTGAAAGTCAGTCCGGGAGCCAAAGCTCGGAGAATGGTCGGAAGTCGGTCCAAGGGTCAAAGCCTGAAGAATGGTCAGAAGTCAGTCCAAGGGTCAAAGCCTGAAGAATGGTCGGCAGCCGGTCCAAGGGTCAAATCCTGAAGAATGGTCAGAAGCTGGTCCAAAGGGTCAAAGCCTGAAGAATGGTCGGAAGCCAGTCCAAGGGTACAGTCCAAAAGAATCCGACCAACTGGGAAAGAAGCACAACCAGGAACTGAGAAGACAGGAACTCGGAGCACAGGAACACACCAAACTAAAGAGCCAAGAAGCCAAGGCAAGGTCTGAGGAGCAGACCTTGCCTAAAATAGCAAACCGGAAGGTGGAGTCCACAAGAAGGAGCCACGACAATTTCCTGTCGTGGTTCCTTTAAATGTAAAGTTTCTGCCGCGCGCACGCTCTAGGAAGGCCCAGCAGGGGAGGAGCCAACACGTGAAGGAGGAAGCCATCCAAAGACGCGGCCATGTTTAGCAGCAGCAGGAACAGCCGCAGATGGAACCTCACTGACGGCAGCGGCTGTCAGCCTCCACAAGGCGGTCTGCCGTGCTGGTGAGTGGTTGGCCCCGGTCGCTGTCTGCCATGGCCGGCGGCCATAACACATACTCAGGCACTTTCTCACATTCAGTGAATCTCTCTTCCTCAAACACTCATTCTCTGTTACTCTCTCACATTCAGTGGCTCTCTGTACACAGACACACAAACACAGGCACTGGTACTCTCTCACATTCAGTGGCTCTCTCTCCCTAATATACACACACATACTCAGGCACTCTCAAATTCAGTGGCTCTCTTAACACTCACAGACACAGGCAATATCTCACATTCAGTGTCTCTTTCTCCCTCACAAATACACATATTCAGACACTCTCTCACATTCAGTGGCTCTCTCTCTATCTCACACACTCACATACTCAGGCACTCTTATATTCAGTGGCTCTCTGCTTACACACAATCACAGACACAGGCACTGGCACTCTCTCACATTCAGTGGCTATCTCTCCCTCACATACATACATTCTCAAGCACTCTCACATTCAGTGGCTCTCTACACACCCACACACATACAAATACATAGATATTCTCTCACATTAATGGCTTGCTTGCTCTCAGACACACTCATGCTCTCACTCACTCACTCACACAAGTTCAGGGCCTCCCCCCTCTTCACAATGCCTCTGAGTTCCAGGTCCTCTCTTATTCAGACCTCACATTGGCCTGTTAGGACTCAACTTCAGCTCCCAATGGGATGGGCTCTGCTGGCAGCCACCAGGTTGCAGGGTCTCCTGTCTGATTCATCTGCCGCAGGATGGGCTGTGCAATGAGGGCCTGCCAGATCACAGGTTCTTTGTGGAATGAACCATAGCAGTCGCATTGGTGAAGTGTGAACTCCTGCTGCCATGGAGCAAGAGATGACAATCACTTACATGCAACTCCTGCTGTTGGCTGTGGGGGTAAGAAAGTGGCGCTTGGTATAGCATCAGCTCAGGCAGGGGTTTGGTTTATCTCTGCCTGACTTGAAAAAAAAACCACACAAAGGAAAAAAAATTAAATAAAGGAAATCGGTCAGGGCTGGGGATTAACTGAATGCCTTGAAGACCCTGACCACATGCCTCTGAAAGCAAGGATCTCTTTAAACAAGAACACTGCAAGATAATTTACAATCTGAGGAGAGCAACAGTTGATTCAGGCCAGAGTAGAGGCATGGTTCGTTGGTTCTTCTGTGAGGCCCAGAGAAGATGAAAAATACACTTAAAAGGACAGTGCATTTGCTCTATATCTATATTCCTCCCACAATCAAGAGCGTTTCAGTTGGGCATAGTCCCTTCCAGCAGATGTATCAAATGTAAAAGTGCCAAAGAGGATTTCTTTCATTGCTTTTGGTTCTGTAGTTATATCCAACAGCTTTGGGATGACATTTCCAACGTTATTGTTCAATTAGGGGGATGCACATCCCAAGGGATCTTAGAATTTTGCTGTTTGGCCTCTATAAGGGGATTTAACCTAGGCTGACCAAGTCAAAGCAATTATTCCTAGATAAAGTTTCTTTAGTGACTAAACAAGTAATTTTGGCTAATTGGATAAGGGAATCTACAGCTCTGTCGGAGCAATGGAGACAATGGATTCATAAATTACTCACCTTTGAATATCTAACAGCTAAGAGAGTATCCCCCAGGAAATATGAGCAAATGTTGGATATTTGGGGTGATTACCTTCATTCTTTAACACCTCTGTCCTTCAATATGATATATAATCTATGATATACCATTTATGATTTGACTATAATCTATAATCTGCTCGGTACTCTCAATAATTATAAGATATAGGTTTCTATTTGCTTCTACTAGGGATGTGCAGAAGAAAAAAATGTGTTTCGGTTTGTTTTTTCATTTCGTTAGGGCTCCAATTCATTTCATTAGTTTCATTCATTTTTCGTTTGCCATTAAAGTCAATGGGGAAGTATTTGCAGCCTATTTTTGGCTGCAGAATTGGGGTTTTCTTATCAATTCAGATGAAACTTCTCGGGAGCAATCATCAGAATGGGAAAAGAGCTCCAAGGTACTTAGACTGTGGCAAAGTGGCACCAAAGTGGCATGAATAGCCTAAGGCACCGTAAAGGGGCAAAGGGGTACCAGGAGTGGCAAGAGTGCTTTAAAAGAGGTGCAAAGCAGCAGCGAGAGTGTCAAAAACACACCACAGCTTCAAAACAGAGCACCGATAACAGTTGCATGAACCCTCGAAGGCAGCATGAGAGGCAAAGTGGCAAGACAAGTGGCATCAACATCCTATAGCACAATGAAGGGAGGACATAGCAAGCAGAAAGAGTGTCAGAAAAAACCACAAGGTGCTGATAAAGGGACAAAGCAGCAGAAAGAGTAGCATCAACACACTGAGGAGCTCTGCCTGCCTCTGGTGACCTGCGCATGGAACAGGGAGCATTTCAGAGAATGCTACCCTGGAGGTTCTGGATTTAATCTTTCTACCTAAGAGCCTAAATTTGGCTTCCAGAACCTCCCTCCCACATTTTCCTATGTCGTTGGTGCCCACGTGTACCACAACAGCCGGCTCCTCCCCAGCACTGTCTAAAATCCTATCTAGGTGACGCGTGAGGTCCGCCACCTTCGCACCAGGTAGGCATGTTACCAGGCGATCCTCACGCCCACCAGCCACCCAGCTATCTACATTCCTAATAATCGAATCACCAACTATGACGGCCGACCTAACCCTTCCCTCCTGGGCAGTAGGCCTTGGGGAGATATCCTCAGTGCGAAAGGACAATGCATCACCTAGAGAGCAGGTCCTTGCTACAGGATCCTTTCCTGCTACACCTGGTTGGTGCTCTCCCATTATGAGACCTTCTTCCTCCAAGGCAGCACCAGGCCACTGTTGGAAACAGGATGCTGGGCTTGATGGACCCTTGGTCTGACCCAGTATGGCATTTTCTTATGTTCTTATGTTCTCATGATAGTGGCAAGAACACCACAAGGAGTAGAGTCATCTGGTGCATGGCAACAAGGCAGAGTGGCAGAAAGTTGATAGGGGCAAGATAGGCTGGCAGAGTGGAGGTAGCCTAGGCCCTGTGGTGTTGATAGGTGCAAGACAGGATGGCAGAGTGGAGGTAGTCAGGTCCCTGTGATTTTGATAGGGGCAAGACAGGCGGGCAGAGTGGAGGTAGGCAAGTCGCTGTGGTGTTGATAGGTGCAAGACAGGATGGTAGAGCGGAGGTAGTCAAGTCCTTGTGGTGTTGATAGGGGCAAGACAGGCTGGCAGAATAGAAGTAGTCTAGTCCCTATGGTATTGATAGGGGCAAGACAGGCTGGCAGAGTGGAGGTAGTCAGGTTGCTGTGGTGTTGATAGGTGCAAGACAGGCTTGCAGAATTGAGTTAGTCAAGACCCTGTGGTGTTGAAAGGGGCAAGACAGGCTGGCAGAGTGGAGGTAGTCAGGTCACTGTGATATTGATAGGTGCAAGACAGGCTGGCAGAGCAGAGGTAGTCAAGTCCCTGTGATGTTGATAGGGGCAAGACAGGCTGGCAGAGTGGAGGTAGTCAGATCCCTCTGGTGTTGATAGGGAAAAGCAAGGAGGCAAGACAAGATGAGGATGAGCCCGCAGATGGTGTTAGGCCAGTAGTGGCTCCCAGTGAGCCGGGACCAGGTCTTCTCGGAGTCGGGTTGTTTGGGAATACAGCCGAAAGTGGGTGGTAAACTCCATCTAAGGCTAAATACCGGCATGAGACTGATAGGCAACAAGTTCCATAAGGGAAAGCTGAAAAGAACTTTGAAGACAGAGTTCAAGAGAGCGTGAAACCGCTAAGGGTTTGGTCTGACCGTGGTAGTGGATCCCCCTTGGGTGGGGACCGCTTCCCACATGGCCCCAGTCCCCACAGGGCACATTTCCTCCATGACGGTGCACCACAACCTGCTCTGGCTCAGCTGGGAAGGCCTCGGGTGGGGGCAGGTGGCTCGCTGCTCCTGCGGAGCATGTTATAGCTCCCCCTGGCAGCAGCTTTGCCATTTCCCCTGGGGCTGAGGGAGATGACTGGCGCTGTGCCCTCCTCCAGAACCCCCCTCCCCCTCATGAGGGGGGCAGGGTGAAGGGTAACAGGGCCCCCTGCTCCCGTCACGACTGTCAACCGGGGCATACTGTCCACCTGACCCTTCTTGAAACACGGAACAAGGAATCTAACCCGCGCACTAGGACCTGAAAGATGATGAACTATGCCTGGGTGGAGCCGCCGCGGGTGCAGATCTTGGTGGTAGTAGCAAATATTCAAACGAGAACTTTGAAGGCTGAAGTGGAGAAGGGTTCCATGTGAACAGCAGTTGAACATGGGTCAGTTCAGACTCCTGGGTTTTGCCACCCCACCAGCAGATGGAGACAGAGACTCTGTCCTGTACCCTCAGGTGCCACCTACAGTCTGTCAGTATAACGTGGTATCAAAGCGTTTACTTTGAAAAAATTAGAGCGTTCAAACCAGGCCGGTTGCCTGAATACTTCAGCCAGCGATCCGGCGGCGTTATTCCCATTACCAGCTGAGCAGTTTCCGGGAAACCAAAGTCTTTGGGTCCGAGGGGAGTATGGTTGCAAAGCTGAAACTTAAAGGAATTAATGGAAGGACACCACGAGGAAGATGAACTTGTTTCAGCTCTTCGTCAGTCAGTTTATTACAGCTGCCATACTGCGCAAGGTGGACCTGCGATTCTTAGCAGTGGATCACTAGGATCGTGCATCGATAAAGAAAGCAGCTTTCGAGGCCTCAATGCCCTCCCCAGACAGAATGTGAAAAGGCAGCCTGCGCCACCTCCTTTTCCTCTCCGACTACGCCCAAAGATCATACTTGGTGACCCACTCAATTTTAGCATATTACTAAGCGGAGGAAAAGAAACTAACCAGGATTCCCTCATACAGGCACGGTGGTTGAGGTCAGGCCCTTGTAGCGAGGTAAGGCCTGGACAGACAGGCACAGTGGTTGAGGTCAGGCACTTGTAGTGACTTAAGGGCTGGACAGACAGGCACAGTGGTTGAGGTCAGGCCCTTGTAGTGACTTAAGGGCTGGACAGACAGGCACAGTGGTTGAGGTCTGGCCCTTGTAGTAACTTTAGGGCTGGACAGACAGGCACAACGGTTGAGGTTAGGCCCTTGTAGTGAGGTAAGAGCCGGACGGACAGGCACAGCAGTTGAGGTCAGGAACTTGTAGTGGCTTAAGGGCTGGACAGACAGGCACAGCGGTTGAGGTCAGGCCCTTGTAGTGACTTAAAGGCTGGACAGACAAGCACAGCGGTTGAGGTCAGGCCCTTGTAGTGACTTAAGGGCTGGACAGACAGGCACAGCGGTTGAGGTCAGGCCCTTGTAGTGCCTTAAGGGCTGAACAGACATGCACAGCGGTTTAGGTCAGGCCCTTGTACCGAGGTAAGGATCGGATAGACAAGCACAGTGGTTGAGGTCAGGCCCTTCTTGCGAGGTAAGGGCTGGACAGACAGGCACAGTGGTTGAGGTCAGGCCCTATTAGCAAGGTAAGAGCCAGACAGACAGGCACAGCAGTTGAGGTCAGGCGCTTGTATTGATGTAAGGACTGGAAAGACAGGCACAGCAGTTGAGGTCAGGCCCTTGTAGTGAAGAAAGCACGGCATTTGAGGTCAGGCCCTTGTAGTGACTTAAGGGCTGGACAGACAGGCACAGCGGTTGAGGTCAGGCCCTTGTAGTGACAAAAGCACAGCAGTTGAGGTCAGGCCCTTGTAGTGAGGTAAGGGCCGGACAGACAGACACAGCGGTTGAAGTCAGGCCCTTGTATTGACATAAGGGCCAGACAGACAGGCACAGCGGTTGAGGTCAGGCCCTTGTAGTGACATAAGGACTGGACAGACATAGAAACAGAGAAATGACGGCAGAAGAAAACCAAACGGCCCATCCAGTCTGCCCAGCAAGCTTTCACACTTTTTTTTTCCTTCTCATACTTATCTGTTTCTCTTGGCCCTTAGTAACCTTTTGGTTCTATTTCCCTTCCACCCCTGCCATTAATGTAGAGAGCAGTGCTGGAACTGCATCTAAGTGAAATATCTAGCTTAATTGGTTAGGGGTGGTAACCGCCGTAACAAGTAAGCTACACCCATGCTTATTTGTTTACCCAGACTATGTAATTCAGTCCTTGTTGTTGTTGTCTGAATATAAATCATCTTTTCTTCATTCCCCCCGCTGTTGAAGCAGAGAGCTATGCTGGATATGCATTGAAAGTGAAGTTTCAGGCTTATTTGGTTTGGGGTAGTAAGTAACTGCCGTAACAAGCAAGCTACTCCCCGCTTTTTTGTGAATGCAAATCCTTTTTTCCACATTTCCACTTGCCGTTGAAGCATAGAGCAATGTTGGAGTAGCATTAACTGTCGGGCAGATTTTCAAAGCCCTGCTCGTGTAAATCCGCCCGGATTTATGCGAGCAGGGCCTTGCGAGCCGGCGCGCCTATTTTCCATAGGCCGCCGGCGCGCGCAGAACCCCGGGACGCGCGTAGGTCCCGGGGTTTTCGGAAGGGGGCGTGTCAGGGGCGGGACCCGATGATGTGGCGTTTCGGGGGCGGGGGGCGGTGTTTCGGGGGCGGGACCGGGGGCGTGGTGCCGGCCCGGGGGCGTGGTCCAGGCCTTCGGACCAGTCCCCGGGTCGGAGCACGGCGCACCAGCACTCTGCTGGCGCGCGTAGATTTACATCTGCTTCTCGCAGGCGTAAATCTACAGACAAAGGTAAGGGGGGGTTTAGATAGGGCCGGAGGGGGTGGGTTAGGTAGAGGAAGGGAGGGGAAGGTGAGGGGAGGGCGAAAGAGAGTTCCCTCCGAGGCTGCTCCGATTTCGGAGCGGCTTCGGAGGGAACGGAGACAGGCTGCGCGGCTCGGCGCACGCCGGCTGCCCAAAATCGGCAGCCTTGCGCGCGCCGATCCAGGATTTTAGAAGATTTTATGATACGCGCGGCTACGCGCGTATCTTATAAAATCCAGGGTACTTTTGTTTGCGCCTGGTGCGCAAACAAAAGTACGCGAACGCGCTTTTTTTAAAAATCTACCCCTGTGTGTATGTTTATTGAATAAGGATATTATCTCCAGGTAGTAGCCATCATTCCCGCAAGCCACCCTCTCTTCATTCACATCCTCTAGACTTTATGGATCCACAGTGTTTATCCCACGCCCCTTTGAAGCCTTCACATTTTAATCTTCACCACTTCCTCCAGAAGGGCATTCCAGGCATCCACTACCCTCTCCATGAAGAAATACTTCCTGACATTAGTTCTGAGTCTTCCTCCCTGGAGTTTTAAATCGTGACCTCTGGTACTACTTTTTTTTTTGCAATGGAAAAGGTTTGTCGTTGACTTTGGATCATTAAAACCTTTCAAGTATCTGAAGGTCTGTATCATATCACCCCTGCTCCTCCTTTCCTCCAGGGTAATTTAGATTCTTCAATCTCTCCTCATAAGGCATTCGATTTTCTGTCACCCTTCCTTGCCCAGAGCTGGAAGCTGTGAAGGCTTCTTCCAGTATTTGGCCTTTTATCCAGGAAGGTCTGACGCTATCTTTTGAAGAGGATTTCAAGGGAGAAAGAGGAGAAGGACATCTGGAGACCCCCACCGGTGTTTCCACCCAGGACATAGGACACTCAGAGGTTGGAGATCAGGACTCCATGTGGATCTCAGGTATTGAGGCAGAAAGATATGAGATATCCATACCTAGGACACCCCGGCAAATTTTCAGGGCACTAGTTAACTGTACATCATGAAGGATATGACAGTATCAAGACCCCACTCTGAGGGAAACATCCACAGAGGTGGTGTTCCTGTAAGATTTAAGAACTTGGATGTAACTGGACACTTTATTATTTATTCCTATTGATTCTTTCATGATCAAGCACAGTAAAATTTATTTTCAACACCCATCCAGCTAGTCCAGCCTTTTTTGTCAAGATATCTGTCCCAAAGAGCTATGGTAACACACACATAAGGGAGTTCAGTTATGCCTTAGGTCTAGAAGATTATTATTGCCCCCAACAGAAAGGACCCACCCCTTGGGAGAAGAAGAGGGTGAAAGAGACTGGGGAGCTAGTCCCAAAATACAAATTAGTTTATGGACCCTCAGGATACATTCAATCCACAAAAAAAATGGCTACATCAGCATTTATAGTTAGATGGTTTGAAAGGAAAGAGTAAAAAAAACTACTCTATGAAAGATTCAATGAGTTTAAACATTTAAGGAGTCTTTGAACAAGAAATTCTAGTATGTTATGAAGTAGTAAATTACTATACTCCCTTATGGGCCGATACAGTACCGACGCGTAAAAAAAAGTGCGGCAGTGTCGGGCGCCCGCTCATTTGTCGCGCACACATTTTGGTTCTCGATCCGCTCGATTCAGTATTCAAATTAGACGCAAATCTAAGCAGCGCCAAACGCGCGCCTATGAAGCGGTAGGCATTCGCAATTGATTTTACTGTATAGGGCTATATAGAGTGGTATAGAGCGCTTAACAGTATCCCGGGTGCGCTGGATCCATACCTGTCATTTCTAATGTCATTTTGAAAATGTAGGAAATGTTATCGATCTGGAAATGTTACATTCCAAACTTTTCATCGATCTGGAAACTTATCCCATTTTCCCCTCCTCTGTGACATCACCGCATCATAATCCTACCTTGGATATGTATATAAGTCGCATCGCAAGTAGCAACAATCCCTTTGTATTTGGTTCGGGCCAGGACAGAGCGGTTACAGCAGTACCTTTGGATATCATTCGGAAGATCGGTAGCACTTTCAGCAGGTAAGTGGATGGTTCTTTCCAACAGACCCCCGCATGGTCACCGGGGCTTCTGCCCTGAGCATCCGGACGTCCTTGATCAGAGGCCCCGCTAACTTCCACATCCAGGCGCTCAAGGCAATGTCCATGGCTGCTGCCTTGAGTGCCTTGAACACCTGGATGTGGAAGGTAGCGGGACCTCTGATCATGGACGTTCCCGCCTCTTTCCGGATGTCCATGATCAGAGGCTCCGCTGCTTTCCCATGTCCATGGCCGCTGCCATGAACACCTTGACTGTCCGGACGTGGAAGGTAGTGGGGCCTCTGATCATGGACATTCCTGCCTCTTTCCAGACATCCATGATCAGAGGCCCCACTGCCTTCCAACATCCAGGCGTTCAAGGCGCTCAAGGCAACGGCCATGGACGTTGGAAAGCAGCGGGGCCTCTGATCATGGACATCCAGAAAGAGGCGGGAACGTCGGCCCCTACCTTCCACATCCGGGCGCCTGTTAAGGCCTGGAAAGGCGCTCAAGGCAGCCTGGACATCTGGAAATAGCTGCCTTCCAATGTCCATGGCCGCTGCCTTGAACACCCGGACGTGCAAGATAGGGGCCCCCAATCATGGCGCTCAAGGCAGCGGCCATGGACGTCTTTATTGCATGTTCTGCATGTGCTCTTCTGTTTCATTGATTTTCCCTCTTTATTGTATTCAGTCTTTATTCTATGCTCTGCATGTGCTCCTCTTCTGTTTTGTTGATTTTCACTGTTTAATGTGCTCTTCTTCCATTTTGCTGATTTTCACTGTTTATTGTATTCAATCTTATTGTATGCTTTGCATGTGCTCCTCTTCTGTTTTGTTGATTTTCACTGTTTATTGTATTCAATCTTTATTGTATGCTCTGCATGTGCTTTTCTTCTGTTTTGTTGATTTTCACTGCTTAATGTGCTCCTCTTATGTTTTGTTGATTTTGACTGTTTATTGTATTCAACCTTTATTGTATGCTCTGCATGTGCTCCTCTTCCTTTGGGATCATTCTGTTCTTGATTATCGCTCCATTCATTGATCTCTTTCCTCCGTTATTTTTTCTCCTATTCAGACAGTCATGCCAGGAAAACATTCCATTGCACGGGTAGAGGCAGAGTCTGGAGATTGCAACCGATGGAAGGCACTAGTTCAGGCTGTAGCTTGATGCTGTCCATGGGCTTCTCTTGTTCCTGGTTCAATATTTTTTTTCATTTATTCTGATTCAGTCAATTTCCATCATGCTATCTCTGCATTCATTCTTCTTTTTTTTCCCATTCAGGCATGGCTGGAAAACGTACTATTGCGCAGGTCGAGGCAGAGTACAGTGAACATCAGGAGCAGGAAGGCGCAAGTTCTAGCCAGCCGTCCAAAAAACGAACCCGCAACGCTCGCTTCACAGATGAAGAAAAGGAGTTACTGTGCCATGCTGTCTGTGACAAATATAAAGTTCTCTTCCAGTTCAAAGTTTCTTGCTCCAGGAAGAAACGGATTTGGGAGAAGATCGCGCAGGATGTGAGCTCCCTTTCAGTCATGCTCAGGGACGTAAAACAGGTACAGCACCGGTGGTGTGACACTAGAAAAGAGGTAAAAGAAAAGGCTTCCAAAATTGATGTGGCAGCAAAGAGGACCGGTGGAGGACCACATTGTAATATTGTGTTGATACCTGTGGAGGAGTTGGTTTTCAGTACTGTGAGGCCAGAGGTTGTTGTCGGCATGCACACAGAGTTCGGTGCTGACACAGGAGCAAGTCGAGGTAGGCATAAACATATATCTTGTTTGCATTGGATGTTGACTTTTGTGTTCCTGAGGGGTTAACTGACAACGCTAACTGCAACCTCTTTCTCCATCTTTCTCCACAGATCACGTGAACGATGGTGACATAACTAGCGACGAATCCATTACCACTCCAGATGATTTTGTATTCCCCATGTCGAACGCAGACTCCCCCAGCCAACACGTCTCCACAGAGGAAGTGGTCACACTTAATCTGTTCGAATTGTCTCCTGAGAGCCAACAACCTGAGGCATCTGCAGCCCTGGAAGCATCAATAACACAACCTGAGGCATCTGTCACCATGGAATCATTTCTAGCATCAGAACCATCTCCGCTACAGTCTGCTGCTCCACCGGCACAGGAAATATCACAAGTCTTGGAACAGGTATTATTCGGAATAGACGGCCTAAGCGAGCAGTTTATGAATGGAATCACCTCTCGACAGGATCACCACAATGACTCCATGCTCCAGGAAATGAGGTTGATCTGAGCCGACATCAATGGTGCGCTGGCTTCCCACGCGATTTTGATGAAGGAAATGACGACAGACTTGATCAGTGCCGTTAGAGATGTCGCCTCAGCTTTTCATTCCATTAAACAATAAATTTGAAATAGAAATTATTTTTTTGCATAAACTGATGTATCTTTTTTATGTGTCATGCCACTCCCAACAACACACTAAAGTTTCATGCAATAAATCAAACTCGTACAATTTTTAAATTAAAAAAATATATTTTTTAAAACTATTTACAGATGTTTTTTTTTGGTTGAAAATAAAATAAAAATATTTTTTTTGTGAGGGCATGGGGAAGGAAAGGGGAGGGACCGTACCATGGGGGAAGAGGAGGATCATCATCATTGACATTAATCAGACGGTGCCCGTCCTGCAGGAGCCCGTGCCATGACGATCAGGGACTGAGCTCCTGCCATTGTGCGCAGGAGCTCAGTTATCTCCTGCTGGCCATGGCGCAGGTCATGCAGGATGGTCACCACCTGCACTGCCATTCCTTCCTGGACCTCCAGGCTGCGGATCAACTGTGCCAGGAGGAGCAGCACAACATTTAGGCGCCCCTCAAGGGCTGAAGGCCCTTCCCCGGCTGCTGCGCCGGCCTCCAGCCTTCGACCTGCCCCTGGAAGCCCAGGAGAGACAGGGTTGACAACGTCAATGACAACGTCGTCTCCCATGGCAGATGGGGCAGGAGAGAGGGGGGTGGCAAAATAACTGGGCGGGCTCAATAAGTGGGGGGGGGGCTCAATTTCTGGGGGGGGGCACAATAATGGGCTGAATAACAGGTGGGAGGGCCATGCTGGGTGGTGGTGCATCGTCCCCTTCCTCCTCTGCTGATGTGTCTGAAAAGAGAGAAAGTGAAAGCGTTACTGCTGTCACACATGCAAACATCCAGAACAGTAGGAAGGAGAACTTATCGACATTTTAAACAGGACCCTAACCTCTAGCATTACAGTGAGTATGACATTTAAAAATGCAAATGTGATTGGCGTGCCACACGGCATTAAACATCCACATACTTTAACTATGCTGATGCTATTAAAGGCTCACCTTGGTGTTCCTCTAGAGGAGCAGATTCAGCGGTGGATGACCCGTCCGTGGTGCTCTCTGAAAACAGAAATAGCAAAAGTGTCACAGCTGCGCATGCAAAGATCCAGAATGGTACAAATGTTAAATTTCTTATTGACATTACTAAAGAAGACCTTGCCGCTTGCATGGCAACCATGACAATTGCTAACAGCACATACCTTCCTCCGCTCTGCGGTGGGCCCGCAGGTATTCGGGCTCCTCCCGCCTGATGCGTCTTGCCCGCTTTTTCAATGCCTCAACCTGGCGGGAATACAACAGAAATAGGAAAAACAAGTTGATATAAAACTTTTACTTTGCTTTTGAGGCAAAAATACAATTCAAACCAAACAAGTCAAACAAGTCAAGTGTCAGTTTTCCTTTTGTCACCCACAGCAATACAAAACAACCACCAAAATACTAAATGTAATTTTACTTGGTTCAAACAAGTCAAGTATCAGTTTTCCTTTTCTCAGCCACAGCAATACAAAACAACCACCGAAAAACTATATGTAATTTTACTTGGTTCAAACAAGTCAAGTGTCAGTTTTTCTTTTCTTACCCACAGCAATACAAAACAACCCCCAAAATAGTTAATGTAATTTTACTTGTTTTTTTTCCTGCGTGCTATAAGCTTACAAGCAACATAGCCCAGACCTTGCAAGCAACATAGGCCTACGAATGTACCTCCCTCGGGTAAGAAGTCTGGGCGTTAAATTGTGCCCTGAGTGCCCGCCAGGCCTCATTGGCTCGGTCCTGGTCCCGCGGGCACCCAGGGTAGAAATACAGGTGGCCTTCATCTTCTATAATCAGGGATGCCAGCAGCCTGGCATCCCCCTCTGTGAAGTTCGGCATCCTGCCAAGCGGCATGTTGTTAGTCAGTGTTTAACAAAATGGCCGTCTGGGCGTGGCATTACATGTGCAAGTGCCCTGCCACCTGCTCCTGGCATCTGTATAGGTGATGGACCTGCGGAGCCGCAGGGACGCCTAATTGTGGACGCCGGAAGAAGGCCTGGTGTGGCTTCCTTCCCCCGGCGTCCATACAGACGCCATGGCTGCGATAGACCTGCAGAGCCACAGGGATGCCTAATTGTGGACGCCGGAAGAAGACCTGGATGCTGGAAGAAGGCCTGGACACTGGAAGAAGGCCTGGAGCGGAGCCACAGGGACGCCGAAATAACTTAAGGTAAGAGACAATAATAAAAGGAAAGGAAGCTATTTATTGAGGATTAAATGTGAACACAATTCACATCTAAATTATGCAATGCAAAACACAGAAAAGAAAAGGGAAAATTCTAACTCTATTTTAATTGCTTCACAATTATTTGTTAATTTAAATCGATTTTTGTGCTTGCCGGGAAATGGTTTGATGGATGTATTACCTTGCTGGGAAATGGCTAGATGGATGGATCACAGCTCCTGAAAGAAACACAACACAAGATTTAACATACAGTTGTGTACAGGCATTTAAAGTATTATATCTTGAATTTTGCAGAGCTATGAGCAACAATAAAAACGCCATATTCGTATGGAGAAATGAATGTGTAACAGATAAGAACTCGCAGGAGAAATAAGTTTCGATGATCCTTCGTCGGACATCATTCCCCCATGCAGTTCTGTCTGCCTCAGCAGCCGGTTCCACAGGCAGATCTGGCAGCAAGTCTTCTGCTACCTCTGCATGCACACCGAGTCGCTGACAAATGTTGTGTAGCATACAGCAGGCAACAATGATGTTCGCCACCTTTTCTGCACTGTACTGCCGGGCTCCCCCAGAGTGATCCAGACATCGGAATCATCCTTTCAGTACTCCAAAAGTACATTTGATAACATTTCTGCTGCTGCCATGAGCCTCATTGTTGCGTTTTTCTACTGCAGTGCATGGAGATTGGAGTGGAGTTAGCAACCAGGGCTTACAGCCATAGCCGCCATCACCTATAGGGGAAGTAATCAGGAATGCATCAAAAACAACATCACATATATAAATGAACACATATTGTATACCAGACATCCCAGATATAGAATCCCAGGCTGTAGCCGATGTCACTTACCAAGTAGCCAGCCTTCACCATACTTTCCTTCTGGGAAATGAGTGCCCATGGACGAATGTGCCAGAATGTAGGCGTCATGGCAGCTCCCAGGATACTTCACGACAACATTTAGAATCTGAAGGTGTGCATCGCAAACGACTTGAACATTCATTGAATGGAAGTGCTTGCGATTCCGGAAGGAACTCTCTCCTCCGACCTGGGGGTAAACGCAATATGGGTGCAGTCAATAGCACCCAACATGTTTGGCATCCCTGCAATACTCATGATCCCACTGCGGATCTGTTGCAGCTCCACTGGATCAGTCGGATACACGATATACTTCCTCATCCGCTTCATCATGGCCTTCAAGACCTGTGCCAGATGCCGTGAGAAAGAGGCCTGTGTCATACCCGCAATTATACTCATGGGGGTTTGAAAACTTCCAGTACCAAAAAAATTTAAGGCACCAAGAAGTTTCGTCAACCCTGGCACAGCATGGTGGCGATTAGCCAGGGGATCAAGTTCGCAGCGCAGATCTTCATAGAGGAACAGGATTGCCTGTGAGCTCAGCCGGTAGGTTCGGACTACATCTTGCTCCGACATGCCAAAGATAGTTGTCCATGGGCGAATGATACGTCCAGGTCTGCCCATGGCTCTTCCTGGTCTACCGATGTCCCTGTCCTCTGCATGAACAACTCTGTTCCGCTGTGCCTGCGTAAAAAACAACAAAGAAAATCAGCCTAATACATCTTGATTATTCACTTCATTATTCACTTCAAATATAGAAGCGGACGCATAATTGTAGATGCCCAGACACAAAATGCTACCCTTAGATATTAAAAAACAAAACATGTACATACCTCCTCCGGTCTATGTGCCAGGTACGCCTGTTGGCTGTTGTCTCCAATAGGCCGTCTAGAATTTGCTCGCAGAGTATTTCTTAATCTCCTTCGCACCCGTTGAAAGATCGCCAAAACCAATATATACATGTAGTCCATGACACTGTCCAATGCTGTCCGTTGGATATTCACGACTGTCAAGCTCACAGCACCACACTATCGCCAGGGTCAGGGTAGGCGGTAAATATTAAGGGAAAGACGCGGAAAATGTGCAGGTTAAAGACGCGCTATTTTGGACACGTGTTACTGTATTGAAGGGAATAGCTAATCAGCTCATTATACATCATTTAACACCATTAACATAGCATCTACATGCAGTAGGCATCAATTGTTATGCGTCGTTTTCAGCACACGCTAAGGACACGGTAGAGTGTATACTGAATCGCGCGTTCGTCTTATGCATCTAAAACGCGCGTCCAAGTCACGTAAAAAAGCACGCAAGCCAGCCTGCGCTTTACTGTATCGGCCTGTTAAAGAGAAAAACTCAACTGAAGAATTAATTCCTTTTGGAAATAAATGGTGAATAGACAAAATAGTGAATAGGAAATAAATGGTGAAGTGGAAAAAATAGGTTATTTGAATGTTTTTTTCCTTAAAATAACTTGGAGTATCCTTTTACTGAATTACACTAAGCTTTACACTTTTATTCCTGAAACTCATTGGCTTCTTAGCAAATAAAAGTACTAGCTTTGCTCTAGGGGTTTTCATGCTTTAGTTTATGAAATTTAAAAGGAGCCCTGAATATTAAAGTAAATAGTAAACAGTCTCAGAAAAGGAGAATTGTCAGAAGCATTATTGTAACCAGTATTTGTTCTTACTGGAAATTCAGTTAAGATTGCATTTCTAACTGAAGATTGTGTGTGCTCTCATAGTGTCCAAGAGTTGTAATCAACCTGTCACCTGAATAATAAACCTTTGAAATATAGAATTAAATTTTAGGAAAATTCAGCAGAAAGATTAACTGGTGTAAAAGCTTACTAAAATGTATCTCCGAGTCCAACAGCCTACATTGCAGCCAGACCTCAGTACTTCTCTGTCCCAGCTCTGGTGTAGTGTCTTGCACTCCCCTGTGGCCTTCCTGCATGGGTCCTGGCATCCTGGCTCTTCCCTGCATCCTGTAGCTGACGAGGAGAACACCTAGGAAATACTGAGCTTTATAGGGCCTGACAACAGGAGATCCTGGGGCACACCTTGATGACATAAGCACTATTTAAAATATTTAAGGAAGCCCAGTTCACTTCAACAATTGCCTGAGCAACAGTTCCTGTTATTCCTGTATCAGAATACTCATGTTTTCATACTCCTGCTTTGCTTTAACTCAGACTGTTCTGACCTCACTTTGCTTACTGTCTGCCTCAAACTTGGCCTAGTATTTCCTCTCTATGAATGGGCTCTGCCTGCCCTGACACTTGCCTGACTGATTACTTCGCCTTCCTTAGTTCTGTACACTGCCATCTTGTGTCAGCTGCCACCTGTTGGAGCCAGATCTGCTCACAGATCAAACAACGCCAATCCAATAGTGGTCCAACAAGTTCACATCTCATCCCGTGACAAGCCTGAAAAGACAGAAGGAGTAGCTAGAGGACTACTCTGTTACAACACTGTCCTATAATTAGTGATAAGGTTAATTTACTTGTTCTTTTGTTTCATTAGCTAGTTTTACTAGTTCAACAAGCCGACAAAGACACCACTTTTAGGGAACATAGTAGTGGCATGAAGAATTATGGTGAAAGGGAGACAGTATTTCTTATTACTTTTCTAAAGCTAGGATAGTAGGGAGAAGAATAAAGAGAACCTTGTGATCAATAACTCTAGCCTTCAAAAGCGAGCCACGAACTCAAGCTCACCTAGGTAGATAAAACTGTGGTGTCACATGGTTAAAGAATTGCCACTTAAGAAACAAATTCTTAAGGCAGTTCACCAGATGTTTATAGTCAGGTAAATTCACAATAAATTAAATAAAATTTAAAAAGGAAATAAAGAAATGAGACACTTTGCAAAAGTGTATGATTTTATTAAGGAGAACTTAACTGACAAGCTGAATGATGTTTCAACTCCAAATGATTGTAATTTCAATTTGGTTAACAATATAAAATATTTTAGAGTTCAATTCAATAGCAATGCAGGAAGTCATTCAAGAACCTTCAATAATACCCTATGCCAATATTATCTTTACATGTCTTTAACAGAAACTGTTTTATTATAACCAGTTCTCAAGAGGAGTTACCAAAGTGTTTTCAGATAAAAACATAAGAACATGCCATGCTGGGTGAGACCAAGGGTCCATCAAGCCCAGCATCCTGTTTCCAACAGTGGCCAATCCAGGCCATAAGAACCTGGCAAGTACCCAAAAACTAAGCCTATTCCATGTTACGGTTGCTAGTAATAGCAGTGGCTATTTTCTAAGTCAACTTAATTAATAGCAGGTAATGGACGTCTCCACCAAGAACTTATCCAATCCTTTTTTTAAACACAGCTATAACTAACCACATCCTCTAGCAACAAATTCCAGAATTTAATTGTGTGTTGAGTGAAAAAAGACCTTTTCTCCGATTAGTTTTAAATGTGCGACATGCTAACTTCATGGATTACCCCCTAGTCTTTCTATTATCTGAAAGAGTAAATAACCGATTCACATCTACCCGTTCTAGACCTCTCATGATTTTAAACACCTCTATCATATCCCCCCTCAGCCGTCTCTTCTCCAAGCTGAAAAGTCCTAACTTCTTTAGTCTTTCCTCATAGGGGAGCTGTTCCATTCCCCTTATCATTTTGGTCACTCTTCTCTGTACCTTCTCCATCACAATTATATCTTTTTTGAGATGCGGCGACCAGAATTGTACACAGTATTCAAGGTGCGGTCTCACCATGGAGCGATACAGAGGCATTATGACATTTTCCGTTTTATTCACCATTCCCTTTCTAATAATTCCCAACATTCTGTTTGCTTTTTTGACTGCCGCAGCACACTGAACCGACAATTTCAATGTGTTACCCACTATGACGCCTAGATCTCTTTCTTGAGAGGTAACACCTAATATGGAACCTAACATTGTGTAACTATAGCATGGGTTATTTTTCCCTATATGAATCACCTTGCACTTATCCACATTAAATTTCATCTGCCACATCGATGCCCAAATTTCCAGTCTCACAAGGTCTTCCTGCAATTTATCACAATCTGCTTGTGATTTAACTACTCTGAACAATTTTGTATCATCTGTAAATTTGATCACCTCACTCGTCATATTTCTTTCCAGATCATTTATAAATATATTGAAAAGTAAGGGTCCCAATACAGATCCCTGAGGCACTCCACTACCCACTCCCTTCCACTGAGAAAATTGTCCATTTAATCCTACTCTCTGTTTCCTGTCTTTTAGCCAGTTTGTAATCCACGAAAAGACATTGCCACCTATCCCATGACTTTTTACTTTTCCGAGAAGCCTCCCATGAGGAACTTTGTCAAACGCCTTCTGAAAATCCAAGTACACTACATCTACTGGTTCACCTTTATCCACATGTTTATTAACTCCTTCAAAAAAGTGAAGCAGATTTGTGAGGCAAGAATTGACTTGGGTAAAGCTATGCTGACTTTATTCCTTTAAACCATGTCTTTCTATATGTTCTATGATTTTGATGTTTAGAACACTTTCCAATATTTTTCCTGGCACTGAAGTCAGGCGAACCGGTCTGTAGTTTCCCAGATCGCTCCTGGAGCCCTTTTTAAATATTGGGGTTACATTAGCTATCCTCCAATCTTCAGGTACAATGGATGATTTTAATGATAGGTTACAAATTTTTACGAATAGATCTGAAATTTCATTTTTTAGTTCCTTCAGAACTCTGGGGTGTATACCATATGGTCCAGGTGATTTACTACTCTTCAGTTTGTCAATCAGGCCTACCACATCTTCTAGGTTCACCGTGATTTGGTTCAGTCCATCTGAATCATTACCCATGAAAATCTTCTCCAGTATGGGTACCTCCCCAACATCCTCTTCAGTAAACACCGAAGCAATGAAAACATTTAATCTTTCCGCGATGGCCTTATCTTCTCTAAGTGCCCCTTTAACCCCTCGATCATCTAACAGTCCAACTGACTCCCTCACAGGCTTTCTGCTTTGGATATATTTTAAAAAGTTTTTACTGTGAGTTTTTGCCTCTACAGCCAACTTCTTTTCAAATTCTCTCTTAGCCTGTCTTACCAATGTCTTACATTTAACTTGCCAACGCTTATGCATTATCCTATTTTCTTCTGTTGGATCCTTCTTCCAATCTTAGACTGAAGATCTTTTGGCTAAAATAGATTCTTTCATCTCCCCTTTTAACCATGCCGGTAATCGTTTAGCCTTCTTTCCACCTTTCTTAATGTGTGGAATACATCTGGACTGTGCTTCTAGGATGATATTTGTTAATGATGACCACGCCTCTTGCACACTTTTTACCTTTGTAACTGTTCCTTTCAGTTTTCTTCTAACAATTTTTCTCATTTTATCAAAATTTCCCTCTTGAAAGTTTAGCATGAGAGCCATCAGTTGGCTTACTGTCCCTCTTCCAGTGATTAATTCAAATTTGATCATATTATCATCACTATTGCCAAGCGGCCCCACCACAGTTACCTCTCTCACCAAATCCTGTGCTCCCTGAGAATTAGATCTAAAACTGCTCCGTCTCTTTTTGGTTCCTGAAACAATTGCTCCATAAAAATGTCATTTATTCCATCCAGGAACTTTATATCTCTAGCATGTACCGATGATACATTTACCCAGTCAATATTGGGATAATTGAAGTCTCCCATTATTACCTCACTACCAATTTAGTTAGCTTCCCTAATTTCTCTTAGCATTTCACTGTCAGTCTCACTATCTTGACCAGGTGAACGGTAGTATACTCTTATCACTATAGTCTTCCCGGACACACAAGGGATTTCTACCCATAAAGATTCAATTCTGCATTTAGACTCATGCAGGGTGTTTATCCTGTTGAACTCTATGTCATCCCAGACATAAAGTGCCACACCGCCTCCCGGGTGCTCCTCTCTGTCATTGCGATATAATTTGTACCCCGGTATATCACTGTCCCATTGGTTGTCCTCCTTCCACCATGTCTCTGAGATGCCAATTAAGTCTATGTCATCATTCACTGCTAGACATTCTAATTCTCCCATCTTACTTCTTAGACTTCTGGCATTAGCATTCAAACATTTCAAAATTTATTTTTTGTTTGTATTTTCATTCTGCTTTTTAATTGATAGGGATAAGTTAGAATGTTTTAGCTCAGGTGAGTTTTTAGTTACAGGCACTTGGACTACTTTTCTTATTATTGGAACCTCACTGTCGGGATGCCCTAATTCTAATGCATCATTAGTATCCTTTGAAGATACCTCTCTCCGAACCATGCGCTGCTGAGCGACTGTCAGATTTCCCCTTTGATCTAGTTTAAAAACTGCTCTATCTCCTTTTTAAAGGTTAGCACCAGCAATCTGGTTCCACCCTGGTTAAGGTGGAGCCCATCCCTTCGGAAGAGACTCCCCCTTCCCCAAAAGGTTCCCCAGTTCCTAACAAAACTGAATCCCTCTTCCTTGCACCATCTTCTCATCCATGCATTGAGACTCCGGAGCTCTGCCTGCCTCTGCGCGTGAAACAGGGAGCATTTCAGAGAATGCTACCCTGGAGGTTCTGGATTTAAGCTTTCTACCTAAGAGCCTAAATTTGGCTTCCAGAACTTCCCTCCCACATTTTCCTATGTCGTTGGTGCCCACATGTACCACGATAGCCGGCTCCTCCCCAGCACTGTCTAAAATCCTATCTAGGTGACGCGTCAGGTCCGCCATCTTCCACCAGGTAGGCATGTTACCAGGCGATCCTCATGCCCACCAGCCACCCAGCTGTCTACATTCCTAATAATCGAATCACCAACTATGATGGCCTATCTAACCCTTCCCTCCTGGGCAGTAAGCCTTGGGGAAATATCCTTGGTGCAAAAAGACAATGCATCACCTGGAGAGCAGGACTTTGCTACAGGGTCCTTTCCTGCTGCACCAGGTTGATGCTCTCCAATCATGAGACCTTCTTTTACTTTCTATCCCATTTCTTTCTCTTAGGCTTTGTGTCCTTTATCTTATAGGAACTTAAAGAAAACTTTCTCCAAAGACAGTGGACTGCAACTCAGGAAAGTATTCCTATTTGTCTTTATAATTCTATAGCATATATTCGGTATGTTCCTATTCTCTATGTGTTCTTTCTTCCTTAGTTCTTTAATCCTTCTTTTCTCTAGGTTTTACTTTTAACTGTCTTTGTCAGTTGGTGTGCATACACTTGACTTATATTCCTCTGCAGCAACATCTTGAGGGCAAGGCTAGCATTTGTAGTTAGTAGGTATGGAATCAGGAATGCCAAATATGATGAGGAGCTTTAGCTGATTCAGGCCAATGCTTGGGTTCGTTGTTTGAAAGCACAAACTATAGACCTTTGTACTCTTGACCACCAAGTCCTAGCTAATCTTAGGTACATCTACTATCCTGAATTTATCAATGCAAAAGGAAATACTGACTTCCTTTCCCCATGCTATCTTTTTTCAGCTAAGTATAAGCTCAGTGTTGTTGCGCTCGGGGGTGGACCCCTGTCCTGTGGCAGTACAGGGACTGGCCACAGGGGGCGGAGCACGGAAGGAGAAAGAGGCAGTGTAGGTCTTCACCACTGGAAACCCGAGGTTCCCCCGAGAGGAGCCCGTAGGGACCCGGGCCGCTGGGACTTAGATGGGCCTTGCAGGGTCTCCTGGGAGAGTCAGAGTCCGGCGTGCCCATAGACACTGGGAGAGCGCTATCGGGTTCGAAACTGGAAACATGTTGGAAGAGAGTGAACCAGAATAGAATTGGTGAGGTCAAGGCTTGAGACAGAGCCAGAATCAAGCAAGGCCAGGCGAACAGGGTCAAAGTCCAATAATCAGTCCGAGGAGTGGTCAACGAAGCAAGGGTCAAGATCCAGAGGTTAGGCAAGGTCAAAGAGCAGACTGAGGTCTTTGGCAGGCGGCAGGCAAGCAGGTCAGGAGCAAACTGAGGTCTTTGGCAGGCGGCAGGCAGGCAAGCAGGTCAGAAACAAGCTGAGGTCTTTGGCAGGCAGCAGGCAGGCAGGCAGGTCAGGAACAAGCTGAGGTCTTTACCAGAAATTCAGTCCAAGGTAAGACCAGGGAGACTAACAATGAACACAGGAACAAGCAGGGCTAGGAAGCAGGTAAAAGCAGGATTGGAACTGGAACAGAAGGATCCTGGAATGAGACTAGGAACAAGCAAGCAGGAACACGGGCAAGGGCAATCTCAGGAACAAATTGACCCGATTGCCAAGGCAAGGAAATGAGCCCAGGAACTTCCTTATAACATGAGTTCAATCAGGGTGCGCTGCAGAACTAGGCCCTGCCCTGGAACCTACATCAGGGTGGCTGGTCCACACGCATGCACGTAGGGGCATGGCTAGCTGCTGAGATGTCGAGGCCTGGTGTGAGGCTCGGCGCGCGACTGAAGGCCCGGCAACCGCCGCCACGGGATGCCGGGGCCTAGCTAGACTTGCAAGGGCCGCAAGGGAGACAGGACTGAGACCCACTGTGTGACCCCGAAGGTGAGCGGTCCTGTGAGCGGGACGACCGCGGGTGGGGTGTGTAACAGTACCCCCCACCTTCTAGGCCTCCCCCTATGCGGCTGGGGTTTCTCAGGATTCTGTCTATGGAAGGTCTTCAGGAGATCCTTGTCAGGGATATTCTGAGAGGGTTTCCACGGATTCTCCTCGGCCCCATAGCCCTCCCAAGTGAGGAGATACTCCCATTTGCCTCGACGTCGTCGGACATCTAGAACCTCTCTTACCTGCAGAGAAATATCGGGTTCTCCTGAGACGCGCAGAGCTAGAGGGTCTTTGCAAGAGGTCCATGATATAAGAGGCTTCAGCAAAGACACGTGGAACGTGGGGAAGCTGGAACTGATAGGAAACAGCCTCCACTCTTCTGAGGATTGGGAATGGACCGATATACTTCGGGGCCAGCCGATGAATTTGATGTCGGAGACAAATTTGGCGGGCACTCAGCCAAACTTTCTGTCCAGGTCGGAAGAGTGGAGCAGGTTGTCGATGGAGATCTGAGGTACATTTAGCGCACTCAGCGGCCTGCGAGAGATATTCTCTTACTTGGGTCCATACTTGGCGGATGGTTTGAGCCATCGATTGTGCTGCAGGAGATGGAACTGAAACAGGAACAGGAAGGAGCAGATGGGGCTGCCTTCCAAAGACCACTGAAAAGGGAGATACATTGGTAGCTGCTGCAAGATGAGTATTATGTGACAGCTCGGCCCAAGGGAGGAGGTCTGATCAATCATTCTGTTGGTCATTGACGTATGAGCGTAGGAATGCTTTCAAGGTCCAGTTCGTTCTCTTGGCCTGCCCATTGGCCTAAGAGTGATAGGCCGAATTGTAGCTCAAGGAAATACTGAATTTCTGACATAGGGAGCACCATTACTTGGCGGTAAACTGTGGTCCCCGATCGGAGACAATTTCCTTGGGGAGCCCATGAAGTCGAAAGTTGTTTCTCAAGAAAAGTTTTGCGAGTTCCGGGGCTGATGGAAGACCCGATAATGGGATGAAGTGCCCCATCTTCATGAAGCGGTCGATTACGGCCCAAATCACCATGTTGCCTTGTGATGGAGGAATATCCGTGATGAAATCTGTTGAAATACTGGACCAGGGTTCCGTAGGCGCTGGGAGTGGCTGTAGCAAACCCCAGGACTTTCCTGTGGGTGGCTTTTGTTATGCGCAGGTGGGACATGAGTCCACATAACTCCACGAGTCTTGTACCATGGTGGGCCACTAATAATGTCGGCTTAGCATCTCTAGTGTCTTGGCACGGCCAGGATGGCCTGCTAGTTTTGAGTCATGGGCCCACTTTAACACCCGTTCTCGGAGTCAGCGAGGAACAACAGTCTTCCCGACTGGAACCGTGATGGTTGCTGCTAGGGATATACAGGCAGCATCGATGATATAACTAGGAACTTCTGGAAGGTCTTTGGGTTCAAAGGATCGGGACAGCGCGTCAACTCACTGATTTTTTGAACCAGGACGGAAACAGAGATTAAAGTCGAATCTCTCAAAAAACAAGACCCAGCGGGCCTGCCAGGGATTTAGAAGCTGGGCTTCCTTGAGGTGCTTTAAATTCTTGTGATCCGTGAATATAGTGAATTTGTACTGCGCCCCTTCCAACCAGGGGCGCCATTCTTGAAGGGCTAACTTCATTGCCAGTAGATCACGATCGCCAACTGTGTAGTTTTGTTCTGTGGGGGTGAACTTGTGCAAATAGAAGGAACAAGGAGTTGATTTGCCCGTAGATGAGTATTGGCTTAAGACGGCCCTGGCTCCGATAGCTGAGGCGTCTACTTTGACTATAAACAGACGTTTGGGATCTGGGTGATGGAGACATGGGCCAGAGCTGAAGGCATCTTTGAGCCTCTGTAAGGCTGCGATGGCTTTCGATATCCTCGGGGCGTCCTGCAGCAGCTGGAGCCGCTGCCGTCATTGGGCCTGCTCTTCAGGCCAACCCTGCGCTTCTGACGCTGTATGCTGTGTGGGCCGCTGTCCACGGTCCTGCACAGCCCTGCTTCCTGCTCCTTAGGCGCCGGCGCACGCCTCTCTTCTGGATTTAAAGGGCCAGGCACAGGAAGTGTGCTGGCCCCACCTAGGGAGTGGACTTCCTGCACCAGCCCTATAAAAGGGCTGCTCCATCATTCTGTCTTCGCCTTGCATCAGAGTTGCTTCACTCTGGAGGCTCCTGTCTGCCAGAGCTCCATCAGGTCTTCTTCGTCTTCTCCATGGAGTTCTTGTTGTTACGTCATGCCATGTTAAGTTACTTCTTCATTGCCTGAGGTCCCCGTCCAGGTGTCCTGGTGTCTCGCTTTGATCCTCCGTTTCCTGATGTTCCAGGTTCCTTGATGTTCTGCTCCTGCGTCTTCGTCTTCAGCTCTCTTGAGCCTTCTGTACCTGTTAGGCCAGAGGTCCCTCGGATGATGTGTGCCCGAGCGTGGACTAGCCTACAGGTGGACTGGTGTCCTGTGCTCCTGAGCCGTCATGTCCTGCCAGCCGTTGGTGGAGCTTCGGACGACATCAGCTCCGTCGTTGGAGTTCTGCTTCGACTGGATCCTTCCCTGCGCTTGACCCGCTCCCAGCGTGGTCCATGACCAGCCTCCTCAGGCTGTGTAGGGCGCTCAGTGGGACAGGGTGGTCCGCGACTCAGTCCCGCAGGTAGGCTGAGTAGGGCACCTTGAGAGACAGTGCCAATGTCCTTCCGCCCAGCTTCTCATCTCGAATGGACTTCAGTTCCTCATCTCGTCCTGGATGCCGTTGCATCACTCTTGGTATCATGTCTTGTTCCTGGTGTCGTCACATCGACCACTGGTCCAGGATGCCGTCGCATCGACCACTGGTCCGTGATGTCTTCGCATCAGCTTTGGTGTCAAGTCTTCATCCGCGATGCCGTTGCATCGATCCTGCTGTCATGTCTTCGTCCGCGATGCCGTTGCATCGATCCTGCTGTCATGTCTACGTGTCCACACCCGTCTGCCCTCGACCTCAGGCCAGGCCTGCTGCTCCATGCTGTTCCATGCAGCAGGTCCGAAAGGGCTCGGAATTGTCGGAGGACCATTCACATTCCAACATCATCTGTTGTTGGCCATGGGAGCTTGCCGGCCTGGCAGAGGATCAGACCGTCAGCCATGGTGGAACACACCGTCAACCCTCGGTCCAGTCCTGGATCTGTCTGGGGTCGGGCTGAGGCCCAAGGGCACACTAAAAACACCCGGTTATGTAACAGAATGCAAGGCCTTTCGAGGCCGCCTTATGTAACACTTCCTTGATAAAGTTAATTGGCAAAAAATTACTGTGCTTTGACCATATAATGTATAATTCCCCCAGCCCGCTAAAACGTAAGCTTCAGGTAAGTATCCTGTTTCTATGGAATCTTCTAGGTGACAGCTGCAGAACCTTCAATTTTCTCAATCTTCTGACTGTCGGAACTTGTTTTCCCTAACCTAGCACCAGCCATTTGAATTAAGAATGAGAACTCCATTTAAATAAAACACAAAAATCACCCAACTTCCCCAAATCAACAGCTAGAACTGATCCAAAACTATTTCAATTCCCAGTCACCTTCATCACCAGGTGTTCCCACACAAACACAGGTAAAAATCAGTCATAGACAACATCCTCAGAACCATCTATACTAATAATTCAAAAATTATAATATTTTAGCCAAATTAATGATGCAACAGGAATTTCCATGCCCCCCTCAGATTAACATCACCATTAATAAAAATTTCCTGAGGTGTTTTGAACACTTTTATACCACAGAAACCCCCCTCTGGAAAAACAGGTCAAATAATTTCTTTCAAAATCAAATTTAATCCCAAACCCTTGTTGGGTCAGGTTATCTGCCTCCTTAACATGAACACCACCAACAAATTAAGCAATTTTATTAAATTCAGGGTGTTTTTAACTCCAATGGTGCTGGGTTAGCTGAGGTATTTCCTAGGACTTATAAATTGACAGGGAACCTCTCCTCAGGCCTGCCATCCAAGTTGCTGCATTTTTATAATTTTATTTTTGCTAATTTCTTTGTTTTTTAACTTTAAAATAGTCTCTGGGCTGAGCCGCAGGCATCTGCTGACTTCACTAATGATGTCAGCAAGAGCCAGCCTGTGCCTCCTCATAGTGCCGGGGGCTTGTCTAAGGCCTCCAATGCCTCAAACCTGCAGCAACAGATTTCCCAAGGCTGCTGCTGCCTTGTCCAGCCTCCCACTCGATGGCTTCACCTCTGTGGCACTAGCTGATGTCAGGAATCCCGGAGCCACCGCTCACTCCGACTCCTGACCACACCGCTCACTCCGACTCCTGACCACACCGCTCACTCCGACTCCTGACCACATGGCCTCTCTCCCTCCTGCCATGGAGAGTTCCTCAAACCTATGCAGCACCATTGACAATGTGACCAACAGACGCTTTCATTTTTAACAACCCAGAACAGCTGCTACAGGCAACTTCATGCTGCCTCTCTGACCTTCTTAAAAAAAAAAAAAACAACAACTCATACCATCATCTTTGAGCATCATGGACCTCCCAGGCCCCACCATTCATCGGGTCCTTCCAGCAACAACGTCTGGAGAGATCCTCTGGGTTTTGGGTGTCCTTTACTGACCTATTATCTAGCTCTATTAAAATATGTTTGTTTAATTGTGTCTTTCTTTGGTTTGATTTTCTCATGGTAAGGGAGTAGGGAAATGTCTTGAAGGACAGAGTGTGTGGGGGGGGAGGGGATAATGTTTATAAATCTTTGATGGGCCTTCTATGTTTTGCTTCCCTGCATTTTTATATATGTAACGCTTTTTAGGGGAATAGTGATGATTCCAAAGGGCCATAAATGAAGGGCTAACGGGGGAGGATTCTTTCTGTGGGGTTGAAGGATAACCTCCACCTAACCAGGGTGCAGGCCCTTTTACCAACAGTACCTGACTGGGTCCTGTGTCCCAGGGTGGATCTCCTGATGGTCTTCTTCTCCAAACTCCTTTCCTCTTTGAAAAATAGCTCTTTCACTGGGCAAGGAAGGGGGAAGCAAAACACCTTCCTTCCCACAAAATAAAAGAAACCAAAAGGGGTTTCACTGGCGGGGCATTGCATCCTCTTCTTGATGGGTCAAAGGGGTGTACAGGTCCTCCTTGTACCTATCGAGAGGGGGTTATAGCCTCCCAGAAGATGCAGGTCAAACCAGCCAAAATCTTCGCTTTCAATCTAGGAAAAATTACAAAAATCGCTCTGTTTCCCTGTCTTTCCCTCGAGCCCAGGGGCGGATTGGCCTATCGGGGGATCGGGCATCCCCTGGTGGGCCGATTGCTCCAGTCACGTGGTCTGCCGTGCGCGGCCGTGACAGAGCCGCGCTCGGCAGACCACGTGACGTTTCCTGGGCCGGCCTGGGCGGCGAATACCCGGGCCGGTCCGACATCGTGAATCCGCCGCTGCTCCAGCCTATCACCAAGAATTGGCAGGGCAGTGTCTCTCCCTTCTTTTGCTAAGCTTAGGGCCTAACTCTGGTGAGCACACTGAAACACATCCTTACTTCTTGAAATCAAAACTACACTACTTCCTCATCACATGGTGTAATCCCCCTTGTACCTAACAGCCTGCTTATTCCTGCCGGCCTCTTGGGGAGGAGCAGAGTTGAATGGCATAGCCTGTAGTGCCGATGGACTAGAATTAAGGGCTGGGGACTAGGGCCATTTGGTGGAGATCTCAATGCCTCTACATATATGATGTTACTGCTGGGGAGATGAAAAGCCGGCAGCACATCGCAGGCTGGTCATCCCAAAGGGGCCACGAGAGAGCTTTGAGGCATCTATGATTGAGAGGGAGTGTTTGTTTGTTTGCTTTTTTAATTATGAGATGCAGCTTGCTGCGCTCTCTAGTGACAGTAGAGAGGGAGTGGGGCTGCATTACTGTTTTGTGCATTGTATTTGATGTATTGTATTGCTTTTTATGAAAACATCCTGGTATTTGTACGATACGATATAAACCGCTCTTTTTTGGGGAAAGGACGGTATATACGTTTAAATGTAAATGGCTGTAATGCTGCTCAGTTATGCTTGCTGTCCCCTGCAGGGATCCCACAGTGAGTATCCCAGCTAAGCCCAGCAGCGAGAGACAGTAAATGGCGTGGGAAGAGACCAGCAGTAACTCACAAGGACTGACGCTAACACTTCACTGCTGAGTCCTTGTTGATGAGAACCCCTGCAATGGATGACCAGGGTGCTCTTTGCTGCAGCCTACCTGCAGAGGATGAAGCTCCCACAGACCAGAAGGAAGACTATAACTAAGAGGCATTGTTAGAAGCAGGAGTAACCATTCTCATACATCCACAGGGGCAGGGGTCTGAATCTGGCTCTTGTATGAATCAGTGAAGTCATCAGACAATACGCCAGTGACATAGTTACTCATCTGCATCAGACCTAAACCTGTGGATTACAGTTAGACCTAATTATTGTTTCTAATTTTAAACCTTGAATCCCCAGTCCCATCACCATATCCTAGAGGTGGAAGGGGTCATCTCTTTGCACATCTTTGCATGTTTTATTATTGCTTACTATTGCTATCAGAGGGTCTGCGGTCACACATGTTGCTGCTAATCCCCAAGGGTTAAGAGACTATATATCTTTTTATTTAAATATTTATATCTTTGTTTAATTGTGATGGAGTGGGCACCCCCCTCAGGTGTAAAAGAGAGAGAAGATAATTCAAGGCTTGAATTTAAAATATAAGGGAAGTTAAATATTAACCTCCAGAGCTAAGATAAACCACAGAATAAATGAAACTACAGCTCCCAGAGGGCATAGGGAATGTGAAAACAAATGGGGCTTTGGGATAATAGTCTCTGAGAGTTGAGCAGGCAGAATTTCCAGCCTTACGGCACAAGTGAGGCCATTAGAGAAAGAAGAACATTTATTTCTTGGCTAGAACAACCACAACAGGAGAAAGTCAGAAAGCGGAAGGGCTGTGAGGAGAGGGAAAACCCCTGCCAGGCACAGAATGGATAGAGATGAGGGCCAGAGAAAAGTCCTAAGAACTGTGTAGATGCAATTGTACATGCAAGAGAGAGAGAAAGGGAGGGAAAAGAGAAAAAGTACTGCAGTGTGGGGGAGGGGCATTGTATTTCTTTGAAGAATTTCATTGTATGTGAAAGAATGAGATCCATTTAGCTGGATAACTCAGAAGGTATCCAGCTAAATGAACATTTGGTCACTTAGCTGGCTAAATTCTACCCGGATAATAAGTTAGTTGGATAAGTTAGGGGCATTCTGGGGGCATAACTGGAAGGGGCTGAGTTGGTCAGCTAAGTAATCCGGCTAACTCCAATATTCCCAGTCAGCCAGATAGCTTAGCCAGCTAAGGCTAGTTGTGCCAAAGAGCTGTCTTAAAGTTAGCTGGCTATATTCACTAATGTGTGGCTGAACTATTGAATATACCTCCAAAGTTAGCCGGCTTTGCTATCCAGACAGTAACTGAATATGACCTCTCCGTATCTAGAGTAAGCCACTACTGCAGCATGGGAGGGTCCACAGCACCAGTCTTTTACTTTGGAAGGAAAGGAGAGAAAGGACCAGACATAAGCCATAGTCTGCATTGTGTGTTTATGAGCTCCTCTCATTTTAAAGCCAGAGCAGCTGAGGGACCTGCAGCAGGAAAGGACCTAAAGAATGAACCAGTCTATATTGTTGGTTTTATTATGCAAAAGGCAGAGTTGTGGTGAATATTACTTGGCCTTACTGAGAGAGGAACATAAAGAGACTGGACTAACATTATTGTGATTGAGTCTATTTATTATTATTTATTTATTTCCTCTGGCTTATCACTTCGAAGTCATCCTACCAAAGCAGATACAAAATAATAATGTTATTTTATGTATACAAAAGACATATAATTAAAAATAATAATAATAGAATATATAATTTTTTAAAATCCTATAATAAAATTCTGCATAATAAAACAAACAGTAAAAGTTAGAATTAGAAAGCTCAACTAAACATCCATGTCTTTATCTGCTTTCTAAAACTCAATTAAAAGTAAGCAAGCGCCACTTCTCAGGCAAGTATAAAGACCCCTAGGGCCCTGTTTGGTCCCTAGCTCAGGCCATGGGTTAAAATCTTAAGGTAGCAGTAATTGGCAGACAATCCCTTATGGGCCCCTCCTCTGAGGCTGCCTGGATTGGTCTGCCAGCCTGCATAAATTCAGGCAGCAAGAGGGATAGGACTGGCATTTTTGTTTTGTTAGGTTATAGTTTGTGGAAGGAGAAGAGTTTAGGTGCCAGGTGGTGCTCCCATTTTCAGGTACCACAGCCTGATACAAGGAGATAAGGAGAGGCTGATTCCTAGCCTGATACTCAACCAGTCTGGCAGGAGATAAGGAGAGGCTGATTCCTAGCCCGATACTCAACCAGTCTGGCAGGAGATAAGGAGAGGCTGATTCCTAGCCCGATACTCAACCAGTCTGGCAGGGGATGCTTCAGGAGGAAGAAGGCTTGTGGAGAGTCTGGGGTTTTTTGGAAGATTCTTTATTTTTGTGTGGAGCCTGGTCCTGCCTCTGGAAGGATTTTCCCCTCTGCCTGGAGGAGGTCAGGCAAAAGCTGTGATTCAATGCCTGCACTGCAAGGAGGAACAGCAGTGCCTTACCATCAGAGAAGTGAAAGGTAGGTCTGTGAAGGTTTTCTTCCTGTTTTGTTGAGAGGAAGTTCTGCCCCTATTCCTGCTCGTGAGAAGGAGAAAAGATTTTTGTTTTTTCTGCTTTGATGAGACTTATCACACAGTTTCATGTAACACCTGAGAAAGAGAAGAGACAGGAGGTCCTAGAACCCAGTAAAAGCCCACATTCTATTACTGGGAGGGTTGGATTATTCTTTTCCTGGTGCCTGTCACCTGAAGGGCAACCATTCAGAGGAGCAAGACTGAGACAAGAAGTACATTTGGAATTGTGAGATCAATTGGAGACTTGTGGTTGATCAGGATATTTTTGATTGCAGTAAAGTTTTGTTTGGAACAGCCTAAAAGCATGCCCAGTGTCTTTTTCAGAATAAGAGGTGACCCCAAAGCTTGAATATCCCAATTGTGAGTACATCTGAGAGAAAAAGAGAAACCAATTCCCTCTGCCCCCATGAGCCTAGGCTCTTGGAGGATTATTCCTTCAACCCCCTCACCAGAAAGGACCCCAGCACCCAGGGCCTGTAGACAGAGAATGCGAGAGAAAGAGGGATAGTTTGTGGCCCTGGGACACCATAAACCCCTGAATTCAGGATGCCCACCAAAAAGGGGGTTACACAATGAATTTCGAAAAGAAGGGGCAGTATAACTAAACACGGTTTTCCTGGTTCCTTGCAAATTTACTTGTGAAGAGGTTTTGCAGGGACAAACACAGGGCTCTCAAAGGAGCAGAGGGTATCAATGAATTTGGAAGATATATTGGCACAATCTTGATCAGACATTTATTCACCATATAGTGGATTTTAAATTTAAAATAGGGGTTAGGTAGAATCTTTCCAGACATATTTTAACAGGAAGACCCTGATAAAGGAAATTACAATAATCTAGGCCAGTCTGTTGTGATTCCTCCCGTGGCCGGAGCCACGGAAGGCCTCTTACCTTCCCTCGTGGCCCAGAGGCCACTCTGGTGCCCGGACCTCCAGCACGGCAGGAGCCGCTGGTTGCTGCTTCCTTCCCAACCGAGGGCTGCCGTCTTGCCGGCACAGCTGGAGTTGTGCTGGGGTTCCCAATGTGGCCAGGGGCCGCCGCTGCTGCCGTGGTGCGTGGCAGGAACCATGCTGGGGCCTTCCCATGAGGTCTGGAGGCCTCTGTCATGCCGGCGCAGCTCTGGAGCTGCCATTGGCCAGAGAGCCGCCGTAGATGCCGGTCTGTTGCAGGCCTGGAGGCCTGCTCCTCAGCGGCAGGACGCCACCTTTTCTCCACCTCCATCATGCAGCAGGAAGCCGCCTCCCACATCGGGCCTGGTCGAGGCCTGCTCTGGCTCCTCCTCTCGCTGCTTCAGCAGGGCCGCTGTCCGTGGTCCTGCAGTCTTCTCTCCTGCCTTCCTTAAAGGGCCAGTAGGGAGTGGTCCCTCTGGCTCTACCCGGATGACATCACATGGGTGTTCCTGATTCGGCCCTACTTAAGGGCTCAACCTTCATTCATGCCTTGCCTTGCAAGGAGTAGCTTCATGGAGCCAGTTCTTCTCCAGGATTCCTTGTCGCTTGCTCCTGCATGGCATTCCTGTATCTTCGTTGGATCCTTCGTCATCGTTGTTCCTGGTCTCTGCTAATGTTCTGTTCCAGTCCTAATGTTCTGTTCAGTTTTGATGTTCCGTTCCAATCCTGATGTCCCGTTCCACTCCTGATGTTCCTTGGCCTAGTCTTCGTCTGATGTCCGTCTTGTCCAGATGTCCAAGGCTTTGTCAGATCCCTCCCAGCGTGGTCTGTGACCAGCCCGGCTGGGTTGGTAGGGCATGCTGCGGCCCAGTGGTCCATGACCACCCCCGCTGGGGTGTGTAGGGTGCTGGTGGGTCTTCTACATCGTCAGAGCCAAGGATCTCCATGTTCCTGTCTGTTACCTCCTAGGTCTGGAGTCTTCGGGATGTCTGTTTTGTCCATCCCGGTTGCCCTTCGTTGAGTGTTCGAGGAGTTCTCTCTGATGTCCTGGATTTCTGCCTGGAGGCCATCTTGTATATAGTCTTCCAATGCTCTGGACTCCAGCTATGCCTAGCCCCCTGCGGGCAGTGCTCCAGTGGATAGCCTGAGGGTCTTCTGGCCACTGCAGCCTCCTCCCCAGCTGTGGGTGTTAGCGCTCTATCCGGAGTCTTCTCCATCCTGAGTTTTATCCTGGTTTTAGCTTGTCTCTTCTCGTCTGAATCTGAACCTGTTCTTCGTCCAGTCTGATCTTCGTCCTTCCAAGTCTTTGTCTTCCTCAACGCCTGAGTCTTTGTCCTTCCAAGTCTTTGTCTTCCTCAACGCCTGAGTCTTCGTCCTTCCATGTCTTTGTCTTCCTCAATGCCCGAGTCTTCGTCCTTCCACGTCTTCATCTTCCTCACGCCTGAGTCTTCGTCCTTCCACTTCTTCGTCTACATTAACGCCTGAGTCTTCGTCTTGTGCCATGTATTCGACTGCCTTGTCCTCTGTCCAATCTACTGCTTCCTGCTGCTCCCCATTGAGTTGGTGGTCTCAAGGAAGAGTGCAGGTTCGGTTGAAGGTCAGGGACATCTCACCACAAGGGCATACATCTCTTGCCCCACTCTGAGGAGCGCCCCTGGTGCTTCCTTCCATCCACAGCGCAACACAGTGGTCCCCAACCCTGTCCTGGGGGCCCACCAGCCAGTCGGGTTATCAGGATATCCACAATGAATATGCATGTTATGGAGGCAGTACATGCAATTTTCTCTCATGCATATTCATTGTGGATATCCTGAAAACCCGACGGGTTGGTGGGCTGCTTATGATTAAAGCATGTATGACAATGGCTTTGTGGAAGACTGTCCCTAACTCCTGCAGAGGGAAACCAGAACAAGTTAAGCCTATCTTCTGAGGACATGCGGGAAATTGTATTCATTTTTAAGCATGCATATTACTGAGATAGCTATTAGTGTAAATATATGCCCTTGAGGGATATAGTGAGGTCACTAATGGAAAAACATACAGGCCCTTGGTAATAGTAGATTTAAGGTTATATATTATTCATAGTCCATGCCCTATGGCAGAGTATTGCTGAAAACCAGTTTGTGTGTATCTATATTCATATCTGTCTATAGTTAACCCCTTATGTGTATTTCTTTTACTGCAGCCCTGTTTCTTGAAATAATAAAAGCTGCATTGATTTTATCTTGTTGGGCGCACAAGTAAAGGGGCTTGGGCTTATTACTAGAATACCTATTTTAGGGACAGCTCCCCTCAGAAGTCTAGAGACCCAAGAAGTAATCTGAGAATCCTGACTCAGAAGGGTACCCACTTTTACGACAACCCAGTAGGGTGGGGCAGACTCTGCCACGGATGCACCACACAGTGTGATCTTTTATCAGAACTCACAGACAAGAGCTCTGCACTCAGACAAACAATTGGTCAAAAGGCATTTTTGAGCTCAGTTGGTTCTTCAGCTTTAAGCTTCTGAATGCCTACAGTGGTCTCTGTCTGCACAGTATCAGTGATGACAAAGACCTCTGGTAACCTATTGCTTGGAAATTCTTTTGCCTTGTGTAACAAAAGATAGATTTTTTTTGGAAACTCCTCAAGTGTTTGTCAGCATGTCACCTCCCCACATTTCTCTGTCATTCACTCCCAGGGCCAGTGCAAGGGTATTCGGTGCCCTGGCCCCTAGGCAAACCTTACAGCCTTGCTCTGCCCTTTTCCGCCCACCCACACACAATTAAAATTATGCATTTATAATAACAGATAGTACATGAACAAGGACATTCAAAGTATAGTTTTCTTAGTGAAAAATATCACTTACAACGTGTATATTATATTTACAGGCACTGCTGTATGACAAGAAAACTCTGCTAAAAAGCAAAAAAGATACTTAGACCCATGTGGTATTAGACCTATTGTATCATGTATTTGGTGTGTGTCTAGCACTCAGAAAGCCATAAGTAAACTGAATTTCAATTACAGTATAAAAAATTTCACATAACAAAACAGCACTAGCTGGCAGCACTTAAATAGTAAAACCCTACCTATGAAAAGGCAACACAGTAAATATTACACCAGACCCTAAAATACCAAGACACCTCTTTTAGGAAAACAGAACACGCCAGGCTACTATAGTTCCTTACATTTGTAGAGCACCTAAAGCATTTCTACTAGAAGGAATGATCCATTAAGTATGGGGGGAACAGAGTTAGCTTCAGAGTGGAATTATGTAAATGGGAATCTCCCAGCCTATAATTGTCACCATTTTATTTTGTGGATTTTTCACTTGACCCTCTTAGGGGCAGCATGGTCTTTTGCTGTTCCCTGTTTCTTTATTTTTGCTGGAAAAGGAGTTTGGAGTCTCTGGGACTGAAACCTGGACAAGGAAGAAAAACTGAGATCCTTTAACCAATTTTGCCATGTCTGAACACTTTTCTTTTTGGAGAAGGAAGTTTATCACCCTTCTTGCCTTTTACTTTGGTTTACCTGTTTTTAGGAAGTTTTCTTTTATGTTTCTGAGTACTCTAGTGTTCAGGGGCTTAGGTTTGGAACATCAGAGGAGTTGGTATTTTTCACATCAAAAGAATTATGAGACTATCTGCAATGAGGAATGATTCTATTTTCATTCCTCGGAAGAAGGAGTATGTTGAGATAAGAAGATCAGTGGCACCAGTCAGGATCCCCACAACCATCTCAAAGAGTTTCAGAGAAGAGGAAACGGAGTCTGGAGACTAACCTTTCAGGGACAAGAGGAAGACAGCAGAGCAACAGGAGCCAAAAGGTATAAAATTGGGACCAGGAAATTACATTTAAATGGAAACATACATTTTGCATCAATAATTAGGCATGAAGTTTACAAACTATTTTATAGTAAGAAATGAACTAGATCAAAAACAGGACAATTGGCTTTAATCTACCAATCAAATAACTTAGAAGAGTCACAAATTTATTATACCCATAAATTGTGAAGCTGGACCATGTAAATGCTACAAGCTGTAAAGAGACTTTATCCATTTTCATCAACAGCCAGAAAAATTGGGTTGGAAACCACTCATTGAGTCCAACGTGCTTATTACTGCTGTGTGTTGCATTCGTGCCTATTTTCGCCCTCACTCCATCCTCTCTACCTTGTGGCGACTCCCTTCGGGTCTGACAGACAGATGCTACCGTGGCTTCTTCTCGCCATTTTCTTCCTGGAATCACCGGGCTGGCCTGATGCTGCGGATCAGTCATGTTCCTGATGACGTTAGGGCGCTTGCGCGTTCCAGACGTTGTACCAGCAAGGGTGCGAACCTCGGGGGCGTTCCCCCATAGTGACATCATCCGCTTCTGACATAAAAGGTCTTTGATTGCTACTTCGAATCGAGTTAGCAAGGACAAGGGTAGGAACCCTTTCCTCGCAACTCTCGGGGAATCCTTTCTCCGCTGCTCTGCCTCAACAAACTCACCTAGGGGTACCCGCTCCTCGGAGGCCCCACTCTCTCTCTTCTTGATTTCAGATTGCTGGACAGGATCCGGTACTCGCTCTCGAGGGCCTATGTTCCTGAATACTCAGAAGACTCCTATTGCCTGGAGGCGATCGCAGACGTGAACACAGTGAGTCCTATTACAGACAGGAACTGGTACTCGCTCCACGAGGGCCCTTGTTTCTAATCTCTAAGACTCCCTTCAGTCTAAGACATTATCGCAGGTATGGAGATCATGAGTTACCATTGCAGATTGCAGATAGGAACCGGTACTCGCTCCACGAGGGCCTATGTTCCTAATACCTTTCTTAGACTCTCTTCTTCCTCACAAGATATTGCATACCTATATCTTATGGATTACTATTACAGATTAACAGATAGGAACCAGTACTCGCTCCACGAGGGCCTATGTTCCTAAATCTCTCTTAGTCTCTCTTCTATTCCATAAGCCATCCCATACTCAGTTATTGTGAGTTCTATTTCAGACTGCCTATAGGAACCAGTACTCTCCTGCGGCTCCTGTTCCTGAATACTGAAGACTCTCTGTTGCATACAGGACATTACAGATATCTACAAGTGTGAGTGTATCATCTACCACTGGTTATGTCCAGCATACCCTGTCTACTCATTACATATAGTCTCTCCTTACAGCTCAGCAACTCAGAGATCATAGTTCCAGTATCAGAGGGACTTCAGCCCTGCTGGGCACATCAGCTCACTACTGCCACCTCTGGTGGTTCTACTTCCAGTCTAATAAAGAACTATCTGTGTTCGTCTCAATACTCCAGCCTAGCCGGTGATCCCTCACAGGATATTCACTTGAAGGCACTGTCATCTGCCATCAGCCCAGGGATTCACTATTTCTACTAAGTGTTATTCCTACACTAATAAGAGCGGTATTATCATCTGCCACTCTGTGGGAGCCAACCCACATCAGACCATTACTCCTCTCTCTGCAGAAGCTGATCCATATCAGATAGCTAACTCCCCATGGGGATCATAAAGGTTGCTGGCTCATCTTTCTACAGGAACAAAGTATAACAGTTGCTACTCCTTCCCTCTGGGGGAGCAGAGCACTAACATATTGCTAAACTCCTCCTCCTACAGGAGCCAAGCCTATCAGATTGCTATCTTCTCCCCTTGGGAGGAGCTGATCGATACCAGATCGCTCACTCTGCCCTCCTGGCGGGGTGAACGCTAACAGATTGCTAACTCCTCCCTCCACAGGAGCAGATTCATAACAGATTGCTAACTCCGCAGTCTAATTCATAACACTGTGTTCACAAGGAGAAAGTTTAAGGTGTGATTAAGATCTAAACAATGCTAAGGGCCTATGAAGAGATCTTTCCCCCCATCAGAGAAACATGGAAACTCAGATTAAATAACTTTAGGAATGGGTAGCAACATCTAAAACTGGATATGAGGTGTGGCCCTTGGGGTCCTCGGACGAATCCTATCCCAGGAGTTATACACAGAAACTAGAACAACAGCTCAAGTTTGGTCACACATGCAGAACACAGACAGACCCTCACCAAATACAAAATAAAGAGAACCCTAAGAATAAATTAAAATGTGCAGATAAAAGACTGAATTTGAAACTGCAAAAAAACAGATTTTCTATGCGGCGTGACAATGGAAAAACAGAAACATAGTATTCCACATAAAATATCAAACAATAAAATCAAGAAATATAAAACCATATAAAACCATACTAATAAAAATAATATTTTAAAGCAGCTGACAAATATAATGATATTCAATAATTAAAAACATATAAACATTTATTGTAAATGTTCTAAACACCAAAAAAAAAAAAAAAGCAAAATGGCAGACACATCAAATAATCCTTAATGATTAAAACTAATGTAACCCCTGTATCGGTGGAGGGACATAAATGACAGATGCACATGGGGTCTTGGAGCCAACTTCTATACCCTCTCTCAGAGTCCCAAACCCCCTAGAGTCAAGTTCTTTCATGGCGGAAGGAATAAATCCTCCAAGGCCGAAAGTGTTGCGGTGACTCTCAATGGCTCTATCGTGGGGAGGTATTAGTTCTCTTTCACCAGTAAAGGATGAGAGTGCCAACAAAATACTCTGGAAGCTCAAATTGAGTGTCCAAACTAATCTTTACTGCAGAACTTCTTAAATAACAAAAATTGGCACTTTACACATCAGATCTTGGCATTTCAAGTTAGAAGTCACTGTTCTCCAATTGTCTATCTCTCTGTAGTTAGGCCAAAGGAAACTCTCACCTGTCAGGGCTTGGAAACACAATGCTTCTCAGATGGACAGAAAAAATCCCCTTCCAAACATACTGGTGGACCAAAACATTCAGGGTCTCAATCCCTGCACAAACTCCCACTTCTATCCCTTCTTCCCAGGGTACAAACTCTGGATGGGGGTTTCCAAGCGATACACCTTAAACTGGGAGTTTCTGGTCAGCAATGATCATACTTAGGAACTCTCCAGATTTGGTCCGGAGGCTCGTGTATTCTGGAAGAATTGCCGCGTCTCCAGGCCAACATCTGAAAACTCTGAGTGCTCCTTTCTTTCGTAGCTGGTCCCAGAAGAAGATTTCAGAAACCACACAGGCAAGAAGGAGGAAGAGCATTGCGTCAGACTCACACTGAGAAGGAGTGGCATCTGTGTAGCCATAGATGGGCTGTGGCCAAAGAAGCAGTCCTGTAGCAGGGCTGCCATGGTTCCCATCCCGCCACTGCTCAAGATGATCAGGGCTGTCACAGTCTCCATCCTGCAGGCACCACAAGAAGAGGAGGCCTAGCAGCAGGGCCACTATGGACCTTATCCTGTGGTGACCTTAGGAGGAGATCTAGTCACAAGGGAGAGGCCAGGGCCCTGACTGAGTGTGTGTGTTAAGGAGAATTCTTGTATGTGAGAGCCAGGCATCATGTGAGGAAAACAGCTGATATATGTGTATGAGAGAGAATCAGTTTGTGAGATTGAGAGGTGTGTGTATGTGTGAGTGAGAAAAACAGCATGTGAGTTTGAGAGCATGTATGTGTGTGTGTGTGAGATGGAGACAGTATGTGAAAGTGAGACCCTGTGTATGTGTGTTTGAGAGAGGAAGGGAACAAGAAGACAAGAGGAGAGATAGAAATTAGGAAAAGAACAAGAAGAGGAATGTGGTCAAAAGAAGCCAGGACCAAATGAATATAAAAATAAGATCAGACAGCAAAAGTTTAAAAAAAAAAAACATAAAACAAAAATTATTTTGATTTTTAGTGATTAGCATATGCTGTCTTTGGGAATGTGCATTATATATTTGTACAAGCCGTAAAGCCCGTTAAAACGGGCTACATCCCTCTGTCTCTCACCTCCCCCTCATTCTCTCTCCCCTCACTCTTCACCACCCCCCTCCCCCACCCACTCCTCTCCACCCTCCCTCTCCTCTCACTCAGTCCCCCCTCTCCCTCCCACTCAGTCCCCCCTCTCCCTCCCTCCCACTCACTCAGTCCCCCTCTCCCTCCCTCCCTCCCACTCACTCAGTCCCCCTCTCCCTCCCTTCACCCACCTCCATTTCCTCCCGGCGCCGTAAGCGCGACTTCCCGCAACCCTCACCCGGCTCCATTAACTCCTCCCGCTCCTGCCGGCAGATCTCGGGGGGGGGTCACTCCCGCGCGCGCGGCAGTGACCCCCCCGAGATCTGCCGGCAGATCTGGGGAGGAGAAGTAGCGGCACCGCGCGCGCGCGGTGCCGCTACTTCTCCTCCCGCTCCTGCCGGCAGATCTCGGTGGGGGGGGCGCGGGAGTGACACCCCCCCCCCGAGATCTGCCGGCAGATCTCGGTGGGGGGGGGGCGCGGGAGTGACACCCCCCCCCCCCCCCCCGAGATCTGCCGGCAGATCTGGGGAGGAGAAGCAGCGGTGGGGGGGCTACTTCTCCTCCCGCTCCTGCCGGCAGATCTCGGTGGGGGGGGCGCGGGAGTGACACCCCCCCCCCGAGATCTGCCGGCAGATCTCGGTGGGGGGGGGGGCGCGGGAGTGACACCCCCCCCCCCCCCCCCCGAGATCTGCCGGCAGATCTGGGGAGGAGAAGCAGCGGCACCGCGCGCGCGCGCGGCGCCGCTGCTTCTCCTCCCGCTCCTGCGGCCCCACCGCCATTTTTTTTTTCTGATCGACATCCTTGCCCGCACATGCGCAGTAGAGCTGCGCTCTACTGCGCATTTGCGGGCCGTCGGTCACAGGCCATTTATAAGGTAGATTTTTCTCTTTCTTCAGAATTCCATTGTTCAGAGTCTAGTTTCTTGGGCTTTCCACTTCAGTTTTGTCTGCAAGCATTTGTTTCTAATTTGTAATCCCTTATTCTGTATTAGGTAAGGGTAGGTCTGTGTTCTGCAAGTATGACTGAGGTGCAGTAATTCTGTTAGTGTGTAGTTTCTCTGTAGGGATTTGTAGCAGTCCAGTTTATTGTATTTCCCCAGTAGATGGAATATTAATGACCCAGGGCCTGGTGTAATATTTGCATTGCTGCCTTTTCATAAATAAGGTTGCTGCTGCTTGGGTCCTGAGATTTAGTGCTGTTATGATATGGTATGGAAAATTTCTAGGTGTCTTTATTTATTTATTTATTTGTTTGTTTGTTTGTTTATTTATTTATTTATTTTGCAGAAATTTGGGTTACTTCACAGTGGAGGGTGTTTGGTTTGTTGTTATTGAGATAGGTGTGTGTGTGGAGGAGGGGAGAGTTGAGTGAGTGTTCATGTGCATGAGAGTCTAGGTGAATGAGAGGTATGAGTACGTGTGTATGTGTGCGTGTGCGTGCGTGCGTGTGCATGCGCATGTGTATGTGTGTGTGTGTGTGTGAATGAGCATGTATAGTATGTAGGTGAAAGAGAATAAGTGAGTGAACATGCGAGTGTGTTAGTGTGTATGTATGTATGTGAGAAAGTTTGTATGCATACTGCTACTGGCATGGGCACGCCCCCACCCCCTACCCACCCTGCCCTACTCTATCTAATCTGAAACAATCTCAGAGTGACTGGAAATCAAAGTTCCCAGGTATGGCAATCACCCAGCCTTGACATAAAAGGTTCATGCCTTACTAGTCACCCGGAGGACATTCCTTGCCAGATTCCCATCATTATCTTGTCAGGAATCCATATGGCCTGGTTCATGGGTAGAGAAGAGGGTGTTAATGGACAGTCTATGGTGATTCCTCCTGCTGTGCACCCTAAATTTCTTTCCTTGAGCTATACCAAATATTTTCTGAATACCCTGAATATCTACTGAATAGACCCTTCCCTTTCACAATTAGAATTCAACATAATCTGAATTTTCCCAGATATTCACCCTATGGAGTGAATGATAAATCAAGCCATTTGATTTTAACTTGATTTATTAAATAACATTGTATTCATTCCTAAACAATCAAGCAGGTGACCTGTGACCTTTGGCCTTTGAAGAAGCACATGTTCACATAAAAATGCCATTACAGCCTTGTGTCTGCTCTTATCTTTCCCAAACCTTTTGTTTGTCGCTACAGGCTCTGTTTTCTGTTAAAAGACATGGTACCAATGTAATTGTCTTTCTGAATTACACTGAGTGCTTGCGGCTATTCTGCTTGTTTGCTGGAGTCCTTTGCTGCTGTGCAGCCACCAGTGTTCCTGCCTCTCTTAAGTGTGAGTGGTTATTTTGGCTAATTATAATGCCTAGCTTTGATTATTTTGCATCTAAAATACAGTACAGCAGCTCAGTTCTGTAAAACTGCAGTTTCTAGTGTATACATTCAGCATATTTTCTTTCAAAAATAAAAGCAGGACTGCAGGTCCATACAAATGCTGAGGGTTGTGGAAAGTAATTCAGCAGATTTTAAAAACGATATTGGCTCAGTCTGTTCCTGATGACCTAGAGTCCTCTGGTGACTGTTCTAGAAGTCTTCAGTTTTAATCGATATCTATCACTACTAATAACTTTCCCAAGTAATGCATATAACAGGGCTTCCCAAACCTGTCCTGGGAAGCATATCATCAGTGGTATGCAAATTCATGCATATTCATTGTGGATATCCTGAAAACCCGACTGACTATGGGGTCCCCAGGACAGGTTTGGGAAGCCCTGGCATGTAATCTAATTAAAAAATGTACAAACCACAGTCTCAGAAAAGGAACAATTTTAGGATGTGAGGATGTTTTTTTAACAAAACGTTGATGATCGGACAAGCTAGATTAATGTTTTTATGTTTTTATGTTCTTATGTTCTTATGTAAGGCAAGCATCTCTGTTTCTTATAGTCCTAGAGGCATATGAACATAAATGGGTACATTTTCTAACTCTTTGTGATCAGTTTTCAAAGGGTTAAGATGCTTAACATTGGAAGTTAAGAACCTAAACTTACTCCTTTGAAAACTGACTAGGGCTGAGTATCTACATTCAGGCCCTAATTTCATTATGCACCTAAATTTAGTATCCTTAAAAAATGGGCTGGTAGAGTGGCGGAATTAGAGGTCAGAAAAAATAATGAGGTGCTTAGCACTGATTTTGAGCACTAGGTTCCTAACTTGTGTGCCTACATCTAGGGAAATGGATTATAGATCTAAACATAGGGTACAACGCTTTTGGGGCCCCGATTCTAAAAGCCCGGCCGTGCGCAAAATCCCAGGAGATATGCGCGTGGCCGGGCCGTGCACACATCGAGCGCACTTTCGAAACGGCCTGGCCACTCGCGTATCTCCTGGTACGTGTGGAAGTACCGAGCTGCAAAAAAAGGGGTGGGCTGGGGGTGGGTTCTGGGCGGGACAGGGGGGGCAGGATGGGAGCCGTCCGGGGAAGCACCATTAGACGCTGTGCCGGGGAAACACGCGCCATCAGCCGGCCGGCACACGGAACTTTCTCCTGCTCCGTGGAGCGGATAAGTTCAGCAACAAAAAACAATAAGGGTAGGTACGTGGGGTTCAGAGGTCGGGGAGGAGAGGGGAAGAGGGAGGAAGGATTAGGTTTAGGAAAGTTCCCTCTCGGTCTGCTCCTTTATTGGGAACTAAGGTAGGCCTACTCCCTTCACCGCGCAGTTTTTACAAAAATTCCCCTCCTACGCGCACGAGTGGGGCACCCGCGCACGCATGCATGCCAATTTAAAATCAAGCTCGCATGTGCATGCAGGCATCGGATTTTATAGCATGCGTGGGGGCAAACTTTACCCGTAAGGGCTTAAATTTAGGAACATTTTCAGCTGAAAGCTTAGATACCTAAACTGAGCCAAAAATCTTCATAAAATTGACCCCTTAGTCACCAATTACATGGGTAAAAATAGAGTTAATGCATTCAAGTCAGCAGTACGCAGTTGGATTTTCAGCTTCCTAAAACTCCACGTTTACTTCCATAGAGGTGAATTTTAAAAGCCTGGCAGGAACATGAATTAGGGGACGCGTGAAGAAGTCAGGCTGGTGCGCATTGAGCGGATTTTAAAAGCCGCCCGGATACTCGCACATATCCCACAGTGTGCGCATCTCCAAAGATTTTGAAAAGGGGCGGGGCTTTGGCATGGCATGGTCTGGGCGGGGCATGGGCATTTCAGAGCATGAACCTTAGAATTGCGCCGAAATACTAACACACCCCGGCGCACGCCGAGATCCCCTGCCACCAGCTGACAGCTGAAGTTGGTGGTGCATCAGGAAATTTGCTGCTGCCATGTGACCAACTCTCTGGGCTGCCTCCCCAGCCTGACATCATCAATAAAGGCCAGGCCCAAAATGTCTCCTCTGACATGCTAACACATGCGAGATTGAGCCGGCCTTTGATGATGACGTCAGGCTGTGGGAGGTAGTTCAGAGTGTTGCCAGCTCAGAGCAGGAGCAGAGCTTAACTTTATCGGTAACTGATGCCGGCAGTTAGGAACAGCTCATGGCAATCTGCTGCCTGAGGTAAAGGATAGGATAGGATGAGATGTCCCCCCTGTCCATCCCCCGCCGCCACCCCTGCTAAGGTACCTGAAAGGAATACACTCTCCAAGAGACAGCCCACATCAACTCACCAAAGAAAAGAAAATTAAAAATTCTGGTGTCACCTCAGCAACAGCCACACAAACACCTTTCACTGCCAGAAACTTTTTGAAGTAACACCTGGGAACTTTTGATTTTCAGACACCCTGAGATTTGCGTGGATTAGTAGAGGGGAGGTGGAGGGGAGCAGGGAACATACAAACGTTTTCCTCTCTCAAATACACACACAAACCCTTCTACCCTCTCTTCTTCTTGCTCCTCTCTTCCACTTCTTCATTCCCTCTTTCCTCTTACTCACTCACCCCTCTTCCCTTCCCTCTCAGTCACTCACCCCCTTTTCCTTCCTTCTCAGTCACTCAACCCCTCCCTCCCACTCACCACCGCGTGGGGTCTCTTCTCACGGGGAGAGATGGGAACCCTTCCAGCGCATCACCACAGGGCACCGCTGTGCAGGGGCCAGTGGTAGTTTTTTTACTGCCCGTATGAACAGTTACTGTGCTGGCTCCTTCTCATTCTATTAAAAAAAAAGAAAAACATTTAATTTGTATTTTTTTTTCTAATCAGAGCCAGTGCAAGGCTATTAGGCAACCTAAGTGAATCTTACAGCTCTGTGCCTGGCCCACTCCATACACAATTTAACATTATACATTTATAATACAAGATTTTGCATGAAAAAGGCCCCACAGCATGTATATTATATTTACATGCACTGCTATGGTGTCAACTAGAAAATCCCTGCATAAAAGTAAAAAAGACACTTGGAACACATATGGTATTAGGACTATCGTAAAGTATATTAGATGTGGGCTTGGTCCTCAGAAAGCCATAAGCAAACTAAATTACAATTACAATATAATAAACCTCCTATCCCAAAACAGCACTAACTGCCAGCACTCAGTTACCACCCTACCTATAAAAAGGCAGCACTGCAAATATGACAGCAGGCTCTAAAGCACCAATACATCGCCTGTTAGGAAAACAAACAAACCAAGCCGCTATAGATCCCTACATAGAAACGACATATTAACAGAATATTTAACCTCTCACTCACACATGCAGAACACAAGCAGACTCTCATCAAATACAGAATAAAGTGACCATAAGGTACAAATGGAAAAGTACAGATAAAAACTGAACTGGAAACCGCAACATGTCAGACTCTGTATGTAATCCAACAGAAAAGTTGAAACATCACCATTCCTCAGAAAACATCATGCAATAAAATCAAGAAATATAAAGTATCAATCATTACAGTAAAACCATACTCATAAAAAGAATTAATTTTTCAAAACAGCTGATGAACAGAATAGCATTCAATAATTAAAAACTCATAATATATGATTTTAATTTCCCAAAGATCAAGAAAATATTGCAAAAATTCATTCAGATCAAATAATACCTGATCAATAAAAATCAATAAGAATTAAAAAAAAAAAATCACTCTCTATATCTGAAAACATTTGACTTCTGGTCACCCTGAGATTGTCATGAATTAGTGGGAGTGGAAGGGAGGTACACAAACTTTCTCCTCTTTCATATACACACACATTCATTCTCATGCTCACACAGGGGCGGATTTTAAGAGCCCTGCTCGCCGGTGAGCCTATTTTACATAGGCCTACCGGCGCGCGCAGAGCCCCGGGACTCGCGTAAGTCCCGGGGTTTTCGGAGGGGGGCGTGTTGGGGGCGTGTCGGGGGCGGGGCCGAGCGCCGCGCCGTTATCGGGGCGTGTCGGCAGCGTTTTGGGGGCGGGCCCGGGGGCGTGATTACGGCCCGGGGCGGTCCAGGGGCGTGGCCGCGCCCATCGTACCCACCCCCAGGTCGCGTCCCGGCGCGCTAGGGGCCCGCTGGCGCGCGGGGATTTACATCTCCTTCCGGGAGGCTTAAATTCCCCAACAAAGGTAAGGGGGGGTTTAGACAGGGCCGGGGGGGTGGGTTAGGTAGAGGAAGGGAGGGGAAGGTGAGGGGAGGGCGTTAGAGGATTCCCTCCAAGGCCGCTCCGATTTCGAAGCGGCCTTGGAGGGAACGGCGGTAGGCTGCGCGGCTCGGCGCGCACCGGCTATACGTAATCGATAGCCTTGCGCGCGCCGATCCAGGATTTTAGCGGATACGCGTGACTACGCGCGTATCTACTAAAATCCCACGTACTTTTGCTTGCGCCTGATGCGCCAGCAAAAGTACACGAACGCGCCGTGTTTGAAAATCTACCCCACAGTGTTATGGTTACGTGTGTTTTGGTGGATCCTTGGGTGCTGTGGAGATGACCACACTAACAGGGAGGAGCCTTGAGAGAAGCCGCAGCACTGGGCTAGACTCATACTACACAAAAACACAAATAGTTCTTTATTAGACAGCTTGAAGAGAGCCACCAGGTGGCAGTAGTGAGGCAGTCTGTAGTTGCAGTCTCAGGGACTTCGGCAGAGGGAGCCCTTCTCTCCTAGATGATGTCAGGAGGATCCGCAGCAGGTCTCCCAGCGAGGAGATACTGTGGATGAGATAGACTGGGAGTTAGAGTACTCACTAGGTGTTTGCTAGATATGCAATTCCACCAGGTATGTTGTAGAAGGTATAGGCACCGAGGCAGGGAGAGCAGGCCCTCGAGGAGCGAGTACCTGTTCCCAATAAGGCACCAGTAATAAAGCAGAGGGCCCCCGAGGAGCGGGTATCCAGGTTAGCAGTTACCACGAAGGGCAGAGAGAGAGATTCCAGCGGCAGCACGGAAGCGGCAGAGTAGCGTAGGCAAGAACTGAATTGAGTCCTTGCTAACTCAGAGAGCTAGCAAATTAGTGAAGGTAAAATACCCGGATGGCGTGACGTCAGAATGAGGGAACACCCTCGAAGTTCGTGCCAAGGGTGGTACAAAGACGTGGGTTGCACGCACGCACACCCTAGTAAGAACCTGGGAGGAGCAATGGCAGGAGACTGCACCATAGCCATTCTGGGGACGCCAGAGAGGTCAGCTTGTAGACGCGGCGATAGCCATCTTTCCCAGGTAAGCGGGAGGAGCCGTGAATAAGGTGAGGCAAACGGGGCGAAGCCGTCTAGGATGACGGGCGCAACACACAGACATACACAAATGCTCTTTCAAAACTCACATGCTCACAGACACACATATACACTGGCTCCCTCCCTCTCTCTCTCAGGCACACACACACACTTGCTCCTTCTCTTTCAGACACACATACTGGGTCCCTCTCTCTCAGGCATACACAGACACACATACACACTGGCTCCCTCTTTCTCAGGCACACCTAACTCGCTGGCTCCCTCCCTCCCTCTCAGGCATGCACACATGATAGCTCCCTCTCTCTCTAAGGCACACACACACACACACACACACACACACATGGGCTCCCTCTCTCTCAAGCACACACATGCACTGGCTCCCTTTCTCTCAGGCATGCATGCATCAGACACACACACACACACACATTGTTGCGTCCGTCGGTCTTCGAATGCTTCACCCCGCTTGTTGCAACCTATCTCGGCTCCTCCTGCTTACCTGGGCAAGATGGCTACCACAGCGTCATCAAGCCGACCTCTCTGGGGTCCCCAGAACGGCTATGGTGCAGCCAAATCTCATTGCTCCTCCCAGATACCTGCTAGGGTGCGCGCACGCATGCAACCCACATCTAAGTATGCCCAGTGGCGCAAACCTTGAGGGCGTTCCCTCATCTGATGTCAGGCCAATCCGGGTACATCTACTTCTCAAGATTGCTAGCTCATTGAGTTGGCAAAGGCTCGAATAGACTTGAACTGTTCCTGTCTGCGCTACTCTGCCGCTTCCCTGCTGCCTGCAGGAAGCTTTCCTTCTGCCCTTCGGGGTTTGCTCCTAACTTGGGTACCCGCTCCTCGGGGGCCCTCTGTTCTATTTTCAGGTGCCATTCAGGGAACAAGTACTCGTTCCTCAAGGGCCTGCTCTCCCTGCCTCAGTGCCTGTACCTACAACAACTATCTGGTGGAATTGCATCCATAACAGCTAACACTGAGTGAGTACTCTAATATCTCATCTGTCTCATCCACAGTAACTCCTTGCTGCGGAACCTCCTGACGTCACCTAGGAGAGAAGGGCTCCCTCTGCCGAGGTCCCTGAGACTACATCTCACCACTGCCACCTGATGGCTATCTTCAAGCTGTATAATAAAAGAGTTCAATTCCTGTGTTTTGTGTATAGAGTCTAGCCCAGTGCTGTGGCGCCTCATGGGGCTCCGCCCCATGGGTGTGGTCATCTCCACAGCACCCAAGGATCCACTAAAGCACACGTAATAACAACACATATATGCTGGCTCTCTCTCTCAGGCACACATACACACACACATAGGCTCCCTCTCTCTCAGGAACACACACATACGGGCTCCCTCTCTCTCAAGCGCACACATGTGCTGGTTCCCTCTCTCTCAGGCATGCACGTATCATACACACACTCATATACACACACACACACACACACGGGCTTCCTCTCTCAGACATACATATACACACTGGCTCCTGCTGTCTCCAGCACACACACACCATCAACAGGTTCCTTCTCTCTCTCTCACACACACACACACCCACATTCCCTCACTCAAGCTCCATCTCTCTCTTGAAAATACACACTCACAAAGACTCCTTCCCTCTCTTGCACACTCACACACCCCACCACATGGGCTCCCTCTCTCATACACAAACATGCATCCTCACAAAATCCCTCTCTCACACACACACCCTCACTCAGGCTCCTCTTGTGGCCACTGGGGCCTCAATTATTTTCAGATGTGAATGAGATGGGCTCCACTCGCAGCCACTGGGCCTCTCTCCACTTCAGCTGCAAGCAGGATGGGCTCCACTCACAGCCACCAGGGCCTCCATCCACTTCTGTCACGAGCGGGCAGTGCTCAGGTCACAACTCCTGAACCTCTATCCATTTCAGCTGTGACCAGGCTGGGCTCTGCTCGCAGTCCACCAGTCCTCCCTCCACTTCAGCCATGAATGGGATGAGCTCCACTCACAACCACTAGTGCTTTAATTATCTTCAGCAACGAGCAAAATGAGCTCCATCACAGCCATCGGGGCCTCAATTATCTTCAGCCATGTGTGGATTGGGCTCCACTCATGGCCACCAGGACTCTCTCCACGTCATCTGCGAGCAGGATGGGCTCCACTCGTGGCCCACCAGACCTCTCTCCAGTTCAGCTGCAAGCGGGATGGGTTTCGATCGTGGCCCACCCGGCATCTCCAAATACTGCACAAAAGGGGAATTCTGTGCAGAATCCCCCCCCCCCCCCCGAAGTAAAGCTGGTAATGCAGGGCACCTCCCTTTCTAAATTTGATGGTTCCTATGCACCACTGTGCCACTATGGACGCTATGCCTTTGCCTCCTGTGTAACTTTACTTCTGCTATGGATGCTGTGTAAGTTATTTATTTATTTATTTAGAATTTTTATATACCAACATTCTCGATACACATATCAAATCAGGTCAGTTTCCATTGAACAAAACAGTCGCTGTTAAGGCGTTACATTGAACAGAGTTTTTTGAACATAAGAACGTAAATATTAAATAGATATCAATAACACGTCAAACCGTGTTCAAAAGACGTAAAAAACAAGAATATCTACAATAAATAGTAAAATAAATTGAGTGAAGCAGATAGCAATGTACAATGTTGAATGGTATGACCTGAGCATAACGAGAGCTAAAGAGCTAGTGCATCTACAGGGGTGTTAAAAAAAATAAAGTTAAAATAAAGTTAAAAAATATAAAGAAAACTAGGCAGATCTGTGGGGTTTTAAGGGTCAGGGCTAACTGGGGGGAGTGAAGGCTATCAAACTAGGGAGCGAACTAGGGATGAACTGGTAAAACCAGGAATAGTATCAGCTTGCACCCACTTAAAATTTGGCACACATGTGCATGCGGCCAGACTATTTAATAACATGCTCACATGTTATAAAACGGCCATGTCCCTGGGCGCAGACCAGCATGTACCTGTAAATAAGTGCATGCATGCGCGACAGTTTGAAAGTTACCATCTGTATACATAATAAATGTGGCATTCCAGGGGGCTTTCTGGGGCATGTCTTAGATATAAACACATTCCTTATATTTTCAAAAAATATGCTTTTACGTGGCCTGCTGCTAATATGCCTAACTTTACACCCGAGTTTTACCATACCTACACCCAGACATTTATCTACATAATAACCTGATTTTCAAACTCAATGCACGAGGACGGTAACTTTCAAAACCGGCGCGTGTGCGCAGATTAGTACACATTACGACTGCCCGCGCCCAGGGGCATGGCTATTTTATAGTACACACACGCATAGGTGCATATGTTATAACATAGTATGGCCATGTGCACATGTGCAAGCAAATCCCATTCCTATCGCATAAACTGGGAGATTTTTAAAAGGGGATGCACACCAACACCATTTCCAGTTTTACCAGTTCGTCCCCGATTCACCCAGTTAAGAGAGAGGCCCTCCCAGTGGCGTAGCTAGACAATTTGACGCCCGGGGCAAGAGACTTCTTCGGCGCCCCCCTCCCTCCATCAATGATTTGCATTGAAATCAGTGCTATTTTTCTGCACTCATTTTTATGAGCGCGCGTGCAAATAAGATAATTTCAAAACAGCTGATGAATAGAATATCCAATAATTAAAGATTAATGCAAATTTTGAAAGCTTTACCAAACACCAATAAAATATTTCAAACAGCAGACACATCACATATTACCCAATAATTAAAATGGTAGTCAATCAAGAAAAATGAACTTAAAAAGCCACCTTTACTTACCCTCTCCAGCAGTTCTCCTCTTAAAATTTAGTAATTTCATCTTTCATCCAACTTTTCAACAAAATCAGCACAAAAGTTGAGGTATATGTATTATCACACTTCATTTTTTTAAACTGGCAGATTCTTTTCTCACATACACTCACACACAGAAAGAAGATCGGCGCAGCCGGTCTAGCTGATCATGTGGCCGAAGAAAGGAAGATCGGTGCAGCTGGAGACCAGCCGCCGAGACTTAAGGGGTGCCGCGGCAGGCAGCCAGCCCCCGACTCTCCCTGCCCCCCCCCCCCAGTGCCATCCTCCCGACGCCCCCCCTGGTGGTTCAGCAGAGGGCCCGGGAGCGATCTGCCACTCTCGGGGCCTCCGCTGCCACTAAGCAAAATGGCACCGGTGGCCTTCAGCCCCTGTCACATGGTAGGGGCTAAAGGTCACCGGCGCCATTTTGCTTAGTGGCAGCGGAGGCCCCGGGAGCGGCAGATCGCTCCCGGGACCTCCGCTGGACCACTAGGGGGGTGTCGGGAGGGTGACACTGGCAGGGCGGCAGGGTGAGTCGGGAGCTGGCTGCCTGCCGCGGCGCCCCCTTAGACCCGGGGCGGCCGCCCACCCCTTGCTATGCCACTGGGCCCTCCAGCACCCTCTAGTTTGAAAGCCTTCATTCCCTCTAGTTAGCCCTAATTCTTAAAACCCCGCCGACCTGCCTAAGCTTTCTTTAAATTTTAACTTCCACGCACCCATAGCAGAAGTAAAGTTATGTAGCAGGGGGCCTTGACATGTGCCGGGCGGCGTCGAGATTTACACACACATTTTAGGTTCACGCCCCGACATGCCCAGACAACTCCACCCCATCCCTTTTTGAAAGGTTTCGAGATGTGCGCGCTGCGGGAGATACATGCGTATCTCGGCGGCTTTTAAAATCCGCTCAGCGCGTGCAAGCCCAGCTTCTCCGTGCATCCCCTAATTAATGCAACGTGTTGGGCTTTTAAAATTCACCCCTTGCTCAGGGCAGGTTTTCAGATGCTTACATGTCTTTACAGTTTGGTGCCGTACTAGAAATGTACCCCAAAGTTACTAACCCAAGGTCATGCAGAGCAGAATGCAGAAGAGTCTGGAAATCAGATCCTGGGGGTTCTCCTGATACAGTACTAGGCCAGATCCCCTTTCAGCTGTCATCGATCAAAAGTCTATAGCCTACACAAGTCTACTGACAAAATAAGAGACATTTTGATACTCAATTCCATGCCTGCAGCTAAACCCTGAACTTTTCTGTGACTACCAGATAATGCTTTCAAAGCTTAAAAAAATATTAGGTTTATGCTTGGCACTTACGCAGCGCATGCTGTGAAAAGAATTTAATTTGCATGGCATTTCATTGCATTAAGAGAAGCTGCAATGAATGTGCCGTATTACCTAGAGCGGCCGTTTAACTAACAGTCATTATCTGTGACATTTCAGTTTGCATTAAAGTGAGAGTTCCAGAGTTCAAACACTTTGCATTTGCTAATTATACCATTCCTTCATCCAGTGCACAGAGAGTTGGCTGGATAGTGAAAACTCCATCTGGGGCATCTCAGTTCTTCTGTCCAGCTCGATTTGCAGACACTCAGCACTCCCAGGTAAGTCTAAGTTGCTGTTGAAGACCGCATCTGCACCAGCTCCACTGGGAAACACAAATCGTCCCACCATTTCATTCCTGATATCAGAGTTATACTGAGTGGTAGCTGGAGAATCTCATTATGTGCATCATCAGGATAGGAGCTAAGGCTTGATTAATATTTAGCCATTCAAATAGTCCAGCACTACAAAATCCGCTCTTTAAAACTGTTCTAAAAGATGGTTAGGATTGTAATATGTCAGAATATATTCAGGCCGATACAATACTGCGCACTCAGCTGAGCGCGAGTGTTTAACCTCTCCTGGGCACTCGCTGCCAAGGAGGCGCTAGGGAAGCCCATTTTGTCCCTAGCGCCTCCTTTTTAGCATAAACTCTCATTTAAATATTGTATCGCGCGCCCAGGCCAGGCGGCTGGGCGCGCGTTAGGAAAGCGGGCACTCAATACCGAGCGCCTGTTTTGCGCACAGCTTTATTGCATAGGCCTGACTGAGTGTAAACAAAACAATTTGAGGTTAATATTCAAAGACTTTGTCCAGCTTTCAAACACGCACGTGTGCATAGACTAGCTTTGGGTGTTAGCCAGACACAGAGCTGCAGCCAGGCAATTTGGTGCCTATGGCCCAAGTGAAAAACTGCGCCCTCACCCGTTACACAACACATGACAACACGAGCCTTGTTCCCCTTACCCCATCGCTCCCTCCTCACACACACAATCAGGGCTGGTGGAAGGGGATTATCTGCCCTAGGCACCTTCTGCCTTGCGGCCACAGGTCATTGGACTACATCCGGTAGGGCGCGCTCCTCTTCCAAAGAAGTGCGGCTCCGTAAAAATCGACGGCATCATAAGCGCTGTCCTATTAACTGGAAAAGCAGCCTGGCCCCGCCAGAATCATCAGCATTGCTTTGCAGGGCCGTGCTGCTTTTCCACTTAGTAAGGCCATGCCGACCATACTGTCGATTTCGATAGGACTGCGCTGCTTTTTCTTCTGCTGAGGACCCGCCGGCTGCACAGCTCTCCTTGGCACCTTTTGTAAGTGTTAATAGTTCAGAAAATAGAAAGAACTATTTGGACCAGTGGTATTTATTCTGCAAGGGTTTGTGTGTGATAAAAAAATATATATATGAATGCTTTAGAGGGTGGGGTGTATATGTTAGTATAAGGGTTGATGGTTTGTTTTGTTTTTTTTTTAGGTTGTATTTTGGGAATACAATATTGTATATTTTATTGGGTGTGCTTTATGTGTATGCATTTGTATTGTTTTGTTTTTGTTTTTGTAGGTGGGGTTAGATGTATGAATCTATTTTTGGTATTTCTTGAATCTATTATATATAGTAGTGTTTATAATTATATTTTTTGTATAATTTTGTTAATTTTAGGACAAATTTTCAAAGGCCCACACATGCAAATACCGGCAGTTACACAAGTGGCCGGGCTCTTTGCACGCCACGTGCATTTTCTAAAGGACTCGTCCATGTACATTACCACCGATACGTGCACAAGTGCCGGGCCCTGAAAAAGGGGCGGGCCGGGGGTGTGGTCTGGGCAGGTAGGGGTGGGAAGGAGGCAGGCCAGGACAGGATAATAATGGTGGTATATTGTGGGGGCCAACACCCCCAAATTGCCAAATATTATTTGTTCTTGCTACCTTATAGAAATGTACATAGTTACGTGGCTTGAGACTACTAACCACGAGCAGACAAGTGGGCTGTTTGACATCCTATTAGCAATGTACCTAGTCATGTAGAAATGTATATACATATATAGTCTAATAAACCTATATATACTTGCAAAAACTGACAGCCTTGTTCACAGTCCCATTTGTTTTCTGGGGTGAAGGGAGGGAAATCCCATCCACTAACACCTTCTTCCCCAGGTTGAGGCACCAAGCGCCAAGATCGTGAGGACCAATGGAGCCTGCCCTAGAGGGGGCTCCCGCCAGGTTGGGTCTCAGACCCAGGAATGCCCCACAAGGTAAGTGGTCAAAGGGGCATTACATATACCAGCAGCATTGCTGGGCTGGGAAATCAGGCTGGTCAGCACGCTAATTCTTCTTTAATGTTGCATCACCAAACAGAATATATTTTTTAAATATAAGTAGTTAAGGTAAAGTTATCTTGGTGTATGTACCCGGATAACTTTGAAACCTAACCAGCAATATTCAAACAGAGTTCAATGTTATCAGGCTTGGTAAACCCAAATAACTGTTTTCAAGGATATTCAGCAGCATGTTTACCTTGCTGAATATCCCTGATAACTTATCTGTCTAACTAAAATAGGGAGGGAGAGGAAAACAGAAAAACATAGGAGAATAAAAAAGAAACTAATAAAGAAATGGCAAAAGGCTTGAACCTGGAAACCAAACAACAGAAGCGTCTTCGAAATTAACTCTTTCCTCCACATTAAGGCTAGTCCTAGCAAAATTCTAAGTGGGTTAGGATGAAAGAAAAACAATATTTAACATTAGAATATTTAACTATGCACCAATAGAATGAATCTCTGGTACTTGCTTAAAGGTAATTAATTACATTCCTGCACATCTTTAGACACGTGGGAAAACCTTGATTCTCTGTTCCAAAAACAAAGTCTGAGCTTCTTTCCTAAAGGATACCAGTGAGGCCCTTTCTTGGTCTTCCAAAGGCATTTTCTCCAATGTGACAGTTCTGTGCAGACTATCCAAGGAGATCTGGGTCACTCCATGATCTTCAATCCAATTTATCACACCTTTCCCACCAGGAAGATGATAAACCAAATTCCCTGGGGGTGAATGGAATATTCAGCACCTCCGGCAGGGGGGGTGGGGGGCATTGCAGGAAAATAGCAGCCCTGGGGGGATTTTTTCAAAACTGGTCCACAGGGAACCTGACTCCCTCATGCACTTTCACTGCAGCACAAGTGTCAACAGCTCCTAAAAGCATGCCAAGTCAGACCTGAAACTTGGCCGAACTGAGGCAAAATAGATTTCACATGTTTCCTAAATAGTACACTCTAGGCCAGGGATGAGCAAACAGAGCTGCAGCCCCTGTTCTATCCATGCAAATTGGATGAGCTCCCCCCTCCCCCACATATCTACTTTCTATCTATCTATCTATCTATCTATCTACTTTCTATCTATCTATCTATCTATCTATCCTAGCTCCCTCAGAGTGTACAGTCTGTAAAGTTGTTATTATTGTACATATAATATGGTCTTATATTGTTTATATAATAAGGTTTATATTGTTTATATAACAAGGTCTTATATTGTTTATATAATGAGGTTACCCCTGCCTGTACCTCCCCTCAGGTACTGTTCCTATTTTTGCCTTCCTCCTTACTGCTTTCCTTCTCTGCTGCCGCTCCTTCTCCTCTCTTCTCGTCTGCTCCACCTTCCCCCTCCCTGTTTTTTGTATTTTCCATCCTTTCTCAGTTATATTGTAAACCGGCGTGATGTTCCCACGAATGTGGGTATAAAAAAAGTTAATAAATAAATACAAATAAAATAATCTATATACTGGCTCCTGGTCTGGCCAACCAATCAGCTCTTGAACCAGTTGAAAACGTCAGACGCACACATTCCCTCTCAGACATGTTCGCACAGTTGCACACTCTCTCTCAGACATCAGAGAGAGAGAGAGAGAGAGTGTGTGTTTGTGTCAGAAAGCAACAACCATCCACATACTCTCTCAGACACAGGCAAAGTGTGTGTATGGGTGTGTGTCTCTCTCTCTTTGACGCAGACACATACACACACACACACACTCTCTCTCTCTGTCACACTGCTGTTGTGCTGCTGTTTATGTGCTCACACAATGAGTCCCCCGCCCCACCCCAGCACTGCCACATCACGGTGTAAAGTTCTTGCTTGCCTCCAGCCCTTCCCCATCCTGCAACAGCCCCCTCCCTTTCCCAATCCCACTCTCCAGGACACTCATTGGCTACATAGCCAGCTACTCCTCTCAGAGCTCAGTCCAGTCACATCATACAGAAGCCTCCCCAACACTGCAAAGGCACTTCCTCCTGCCTTACCCCCTTCTTTTCTGTGCCTGTAACTTGTCTCCTCTTTTCCACTACCTTCCCACCACTCCAGCGAGTTCCCATTGACTATGTGCCGCATGGTCTACTGTTTTTATGGTTCCCCAGGCTCTGCTCTGCTTATCTATTCTTGGGGGGGGGGGGGGGGGGGGGGGGGCGGAGGAGACCAGAAGTGATCCACACTGTTTCCTGGGCTTATAAAAAGAAAAAATTGAGCCCTGGCCGAGACTGGGGAGAGCCAATGACCCAAAGCAGCACAGCTCCAGATGGAATGTTGCTTTTTCATTGGAGCCAGTGCAGCCAGGGGCAAGGATATTAGGCACTATAGGGCAACCTTGCAGCCTTGCACACACCCCAGAACCCACCCACCCCATATACAATAAAAATTACACGGTACCGGGAGCCTCTGGACTTATTTAACATCAAGACTTCTGATTTGCCTCTATTGCCAGCTGAGGCTCTCTGCTTCTGCACTGTTTGCCTGCACAACGGACTTTGCTCAATGCCCCCGAACCAGCTGAACCACGCTGTTCCCTCCTTGCAAGGTGTTTCCGCCCCCCCTCGTGACATCATCTAAGGGCGACGGGGACGTTAAAAAGCACGGTACCGGGAGGTGTCGCACGCCTCGCATCACGCACCGAAGGAGCGCAACAAAGGGGATCGCCCCTTTGTGTGCCCCTTCGTGCCGACCCGTTCTGTGGTTTGAGTGTGCGAACAACTTTCTTGATTTGCACTGAATCATGTTTAATAATAGTTCTTCTCCAATTTCAGTTTGTATACACAACGGTCGTTATGCTATCAACCATCCGATTAGAAGAATCATGAAATCGACGTATCAAAAAACAGTAAGAAAGTCTATTTCCCCCAATCTCAATCCAATTACAGTTAAAAATGTTGCTGCAGAATGTTTTATTCTCTTTTTTCTTTTAATTAATGAACAAGCATTAACAAAAAAACTTGTCATCATTTCTGATCTATTATTAGATAGTAAACCTGATTTTATAGCTATAACAAAATCTTAGTTAAAATCTTCTGATAATGTAATCATCAATCAATTAGCGGATGATAATTATGATTTTTTTTCTATACCTAGAAAGGTTAAAAGAGGAGGAGGAATTATGCTAATTATAAAAAAAAATGTTTTTCACAAAGATTCTTTCAGTACAATTACCGCATCAATTTGAGATAGCTCTTTTTGACTCCACCAAATTTCAAATTTGCTTGTTATATTGCCCACCTGGGCTACTTGATCACAATACTTCGCTTTGATTGAATTTTTTACAACCAGGTTAGATTTTTAAAAACCTGTGATAATACTTGGGGATTTTAATTTACATATGGATGTTCTTCCCTTATCATCCACCTGTCAAATCTTAATTGATGCCATGAATGCCCTTAGCTTTTGTCTTTTAACTAATCATTCAACACATAAGGCAGGGCATATGTTGGATTTAATTTTCGTCAATCAATTTTGTTTGCAGTCTTCTGACTTAAACTTTCAGCAGGTCCCATGATCAGATCATTCACTAATCAAGACTAGAATTTCACTATCAATGTCACAAGAAACGAAATTAAATGAACAAACTTCATATACTTTCCGTCCTCCCTTTAACATTGAGAAATTAGAAGAAGCTGTAAAATAATATTAACTCTGGTAATTGTACAGATGCAATAGAAAAATGGAGTAATATTATTACTGAAATCACAAATAAAATTAACCCCGAAAAAACTGTCTAGAAAAAAATTGAGGAATCCTAATCCATGGTTTAATAAAGAAATTAATGAAGCAAAATCCTCACTTCGGAAAAAAGAGTGAATTTGGAGAAAACAAAAAACATCAGAGTGTCTGACTGCTTACAGAAAACATTTGGCCTTCTATAAAAAATTGATCAATAAAACAAAAAAGGATTATTATAATAAGAAAATCTCCCCTTTTGTACAAAATCCGAAAGTTCTGTTTGAAATTGTAAAACAGCTTACAAATGATCCTTCAACAATTAGTAATGAATTTGATCCTGAATTAAGTCAAAATTTGGCTTGTTTTTTTAATGACAAAATTACTAAGGTCCTCATTTTCTAAAGTATCGCAGGCCTGCGATACTTTAGGAAATGAGGGGCGGGGGGCAGAAACAGGGGGCGGGCCTGCACTAGTCGGCAGCAATCGCACCGTCGCGGTGCAATCGCTGCCGGTTTTGCACTCAATAGCACCACCATAGGAGGTGTAGCTATTGGGAGCGAAATAGGACGCGAAAAGGTCCTTACCTTTCTGTCATCCGCGGTGGCTTCGCGGAGTCGGCCCCCTGGTGACGCCCCGACTCCTCCTCTTCCGAGGCCAACTCCACCCCCATTTTGGTATCGCATGCGAAAAGGGACATTTCGCGTGCAAAACGTCCCTTACCACGTGCGATACGTGTAGAAAATATGGCCCTAAGTTAAAGAACGAACTTGATAGTATTTCTACCCAAGAAATTAAACTAATTCCAAAAGATTGTGCATGGACAAATTTTGATGATGTTTCTGTTAATGAAGTAGAAACACTAATTAACAAACTGAATCCTGCGAAACAACCATCTGATGTTATTCCTATTTCAGTGCTAAAACAAATTTCACCTTTAATTGCTCCTTTCTAGACTGAAATAATTAATAAATCATTGCTAGAAGGTTATTTCCCAGATCAGTTAAAACGGGCCATTATTAAACTAATTCTCAAAAATAAAAATCTTGACCCCACAATAATGAATAATTATCGCCCAATTTCCAACCTCTCTTGTATCGCCAAATTGATAGAGAACGTTGTGCTAAAACATTGATACCAATGACATTTTATATCCAACTCAATTTCGTTTTCGTAAGCACTGTAGTACCGAGACTCTTTTGCTTTCTTTAACGGATACAGTGCTAAAAGGGTTTGATAATGGCCAACGTTATCTTTTAGTTCTTCTTGATTTGACAGCAGCATTTGACACTGTGAATCACAGTATACTTTTACATAGGCTTTCCAAGATAGGCCTTAATGAAAAAACTTTAGCATGATTTGCTTCTTATCTGAAAAATCGAGCCTACCAGGTTTCTATCAATAATACAGTGTCTGAAATTTTTCCTTTAGAAACAGGAGGCCCTCAGGGATCATCTCTTTCAGCCACATTGTTTAATATTTACTTATTACCTATTTGTCAAGTGCTATCTGGTCTACAACTTAATTTCTATATCTATGCTGATGATATTCAGCTAATTATTCCAATATCAGATACAGTAGAAAAAACTTTTAAAATGACCACTATGTACTTAAATATTCTAAAACAGGTGTTAAATCAAATGAAGCTTTGCTTGAACGTCAAAAAAACAGATATAATGTTATTGGAAAGGAAACAATTACCTATTGATCAAGCAAAAAGGATGACCTTAGAAAAATCTACAATAGTGTTAGGAACAAAAGTACGCGATCTAGGCTTTTACCTTGACCCTGAGCTTAGTATACAACAACATATCTCACAGAAAGTACAGGAAGGATACTATAAATTATTGGTACTTAGACGGTTAAAACCACTTCTTAACCAAACAGACTTTCGAACAGTGCTCCAGGCTTTGGTGTTTATGATTATAGATTACTGTAACTCTTTATATCTAGGTCTCCCTCAAACAACTTTAAAACCGCTTCAGATTTTGCAGAACTCAGCAGCTAGAGTTTTAACAGGAATAAACAAAAGAGAACATATTACTCCTGTGCTAGTAGCACTACATTGGCTGCCGATTGATGCAAGAGTCAAATATAAAACACTCTGATTCATAAAGAAATTTATGCTGAACAAATTGACTGACTGAATGCAATGTTACGGATACACCCACCGCCCCCCCCCCCCCCAAACGTAATTTACGTTCCGCTAATAAAGGATTTCTTGTTGTTCCTTCTGTGGCAAGTGCCAAACTAACTACTGTCAGAGAAAGAGCTGTCTCATTGGCGGGCCCGAAACTGTGGAACTCTATGCCACCTGAATTGAGGCTACAAAGATATATGAAACTGTTTAGAAAGGCGCTAAAATCGTGGCTTTTTAATCAAGCATTTGATATAGAACTGAGCAAATTATTTTATCTTTATTTTAATTATTTTTAATTTTATTTTAATCCATTTATTGTAAGTGATTTATTTATGAATTAATTAATGTTTATTTTAGTTTTATTTTAAGACCAAATTGTATTTTAATTTGTGTTATTTGATTTAAGTATCATGACTGTTCTTTTTTTAAATTTTTACAATGTAAACCACTGTGAAGGTTGAAAAACTATACATCGGTATGTAAAACCGAATAAATAAATAAATAAATTATATGGTCAATAATTAAAAGCCAGCTGACTAGTTAAGTTAGCCAAATAAACTTATCCAGCTAAAAGCCAGGATATTCTGTGGCTTGGCCATGCTGCTAAATATATCCAGATAAGTTTAAATTTAGCTGGATAAGTATTTCCAGCTAACTTTAGATCTACTAGGGCTAATTTATCTTGCAAACTTAGGGGTAGATTTTTAAAAACAGCGCGATCGCGTACTTTTGTTTGCGCAGCAGGCACAAACAAAAGTACGCTGGATTTTATAAGATACGCGCATAGCCGCACGTATCCTCTAAAATCCTGGATCGGCGCGTGCAAGGCTGCCGATTTTGGGCAGCCGGCGCGCGCCGAGCCACGCAGCCTGCCTCCGTTCCTTCCGAGGCCGCTCCGATTCAGGTGGCATAGAGAAATCGGAGCGGCCTCGGAGGGAACTCTCTTTCGCCCTCCCCTCACCTTCCCCTCCCTTCCTCTACCTAACCCACCCCCCCCGGCCCTATCTAAACCCCCCCCCCCCTTACCTTTGTCCATAGATTTACGCCTGCGAAAAGCAGACGTAAATCTACGCGCGCCAGCGGACTGCTGGCGCGCCGTCCTCCAACCCGGGGGCTGGTCCGGAGGCCTGGACCACGCCCCTGGGCCGGCGCCACGCCCCCGGTCCCACCCCCGAAATGCCACGCCCCGCCCCCGAAACGCCGCATCATCAGGTCTCGCCCCCGACACGCCCCCTTCCAAAAACCCCGGGACCTACGCACGTCCCGGGGCTCTGCGCATGCCAGTGGCCTATGGAAAATAGGCGCGCCGGCGGGCAAGGCTTTTAAAATCCACTCGTTAGCGAAATATTGGCACATCTCCGGCCAAGTAAGCTGATTAAGCAGCTCTTCCCCATTACATCCCCATCTTGGCTAATGGTGGTGGATCATTTGTGTTAGCAGGCTAAGAAGCAGTCACTGAATAGGGCTGGATACTCAAATGTCACCAGTTAGCGTGACCTCTATGTATTTATACAGTAACAAATTTTACATGAAAAAGAACATAATGCAATCTTCTGAAGTAAAAATATTACTTACAATATATATGTTATTTCAATACACTGCTGTAGTACCAACCAGAAAACTTTGCAAAATAGATACCTTGCAACCATATAGTATTAGGCCTATTGTAAAGCATGTTGGGTATGGGTTTTACCCTCAGAAAGCCATGAGTAAACTGAATTACAATATAGTAAACAGCCCATATGAAGACAGCACTAAGTGTCAGCACTCAAATAGTAACAGCCCTACTTATGATCAGCTAAGACTGCAAATATTACATCAGACTCTAAACACTAATACACCTCCTATTAGGAATAGATCACAACACAGAAACTACACACTGAAATATCCCACCTCAGTCATACATGTAGAACACAGACAGAACCTCACCAAATACAGAATAAAGAGACCATAAAGTATAAATAGAAACGTGCAAACAAAAGCTGAACTGAAAACAACTAGCCAGACTCTATATGCTGTGCACAGTAGTAAAACAAAAACATCACCATGCCATATGAAACATCAAACTATAAAATCAAGAAATATGAATTTTACAAATGTAAGATGTTAACCACCAAGAACTTTAGCTGGAGCAGGTCTAAATTTGTAAATAAATAAATAAATAGAAAATAATCATAATAGAAAACCATATTCATAAAAAGAATTTAAGCTTTTTAAAATAAATAAAATATTTCAAGACAGCTGATACATCAAATAAAATCCAATAATTACAAGGATTAAAAATGCCCTGCTCTCCATACCTGGAACTTTAGATTCCAGTCAGCCTCAGATTGCTGTGGATTAGTCATTCTCACACAAACTCCTTTATATTCTCCTTCACACACATATTCAGCATCACTCTCACTCTCAAATACACATGCTCACTGGCTCACATGTTCCTACACACATGCTTATTTCATTTGCTCTCTCACACACTCACAAACCCTCATGCTCACTGGCTCACTCGCACTCTCATGCTCTCTCTTACTAGTTCGCTCACTTTCTCATATGCTCTTGCTCATAGATTCACACACTCTCTCATGCACTCGCTCACATACATGCTCATTGGCTCACTTGCTCTCTTGCACTCACATACATGTTCACTGATTGACATGCTAACTCTGTTGCGATCCCCCCTGCTGCTGCGCTGCAGGAGGTCTCTTACCTTCCTCCAGAGGCCGCTCTGAAGCCAGGGCCTCGCCTGCGCATCATCCAGGACTTGCTCCAGGGCCTGAGAGGCCTAGCTGCTCCTGAGGCATGCCGGTGGCTTGCAGCCTCAGTGTTTGGACTTCCTGTTGGGCGACGCCCTTCCCTAGGGGCTGGCCCGCAGCTCTCTACCCTAGTTATAGGACCAGCGGTGGGCGGTCCTGGCAAGCTCCTCCCAGGGAGTTGCCTTCTACCTCCAGTATTTAAGGACTTTCTGTTCACTGTGTCTTTGCCTTCGGATCGGGCTCTACAGTAGTCTGTAACCCTGCCGATCCAGGTCCTCCGTGGCGCCGACTCCTGCTTGTTGTCAGCCTGCCTTGACTCCGGTCCGTGACTCCGACTCCTGCTTGTCTTCAGCCTGCCTTGACTCCGGTCTGTGACTCCGACTCCTGCTTGTCTTCAGCCTGCCTTGACTCCGGTCCGTGACTCCGACTCCTGCTTGTCTTCGGCCTTCGATCAGGCCTTGGATCTGAGCATTACAGTCGCCTGTAACCTAGCTGATCCAGGTCCTCCATGTTTGATGGCGCCTTGTCCTGTCTCTGCTTGCTGTTCCTGATGTCCAGTGTCTCTGCCTTGATGTCTGTCTCTGACCCTGCCTAGATGTTTGTTCCTGTGCCTGCCAGCCGTAAGGGCTTCGGATGTGAGTTTCCCAGCATCGGAGTCCTGTTCGCCTGGGTCTTCCCCGCGCCCCTCCTTCTCAGCGTGGTCCGCGACCAGCCTCCCAGGGCTGTGTAGGGCGCGTCTGGGACAGGGTGGTCCATGACTCAGTCCCACGGGTGGGCTGAGTAGGGCGCCCTGATGGACAGTGCAATGTTCCCGTCCAGCCTTGTCTCCAGTGTCTGCTTCAGCCCTTGCCCGGATGTCTTCCTGTCTCTACCTTGACCTGGTTCCTGAGCCTTCTGTCCTGTTGGGCCCTGGAGTGGCCAACAGGAGGGATTCGTCCCACGGGCTCTTGAGCTTCTGCCAGCCGAGGGGGCTTCGGATGTGAGTATCCCAGCATCGGAGTTCCTGCTCGCCTGGATCTTTCCTGTGTCTCGCTTCAGCCCTTGACCTGATGTCTCCGTCTTGCTTCAGCCTGCTTCTGCCCCGTCTGATGTCTTCAGTTTAAGGACTCTGTCTGCCCTCGCCTCTGTCCGGCCTGCTGCCCATTGCCGTTCCCTGCGGCAGGTCCGAAAGGGCCGGGAACAGTCGGAGGACCGTTCATTAGTCAACTTCCCCGTGTTGGCTACCATGGGCATGCAGGTCCGGCTGAGGGCCGGACTCCCTGTTTCTGTTCCTGCCTGCCTGGCTCACCATGCCTGCTCAGCTCACCTCCCACGGTGTGGCCTTGGGCTCCTCCTGGGGTCCTGCCGTGGCCCAAGGGCTCACCACCCGCCCGAGACGACCGCGCCCGCGCGCGCTCGTAACAAACTCTCACACTCTCAGTAAGAGGCATGTTCACTGACTCACTTGCACTCTCTCCAGTTTGCTTTAATCCCCTTCTACCTGAAAATACAGTAATATATTTTTGCTTACATTGGTGGTCAGGAGGAATCCAGGCAGGTCTGCCTGTTGATCCTGTCAGAGGTCTTTTGGTGAGAGAAGAGGCTCCAGCTCAGACCAAGATGCTGCTTTTTTTTTTTTCTTTTTAATTAATATTGTTTGCTGGGGAGTCAGCAGCAGAGAGCAAGACTAGAGCCAGCAGTGAGATAGACATGGGTGCTCTGCTAGCTGCCTCCTGCCTGCCGGGAGAGGCAGATCTGATGTGAAAGCTTCAGTGAGAGACAATGGCAGGAGGTCTACTGGCCCTCCTCACCCTGCAGGATATGAGTAGAGGCAGCAGGAGAACTTCCTACCATGGGGCAATGGTGGGGGTGGAAGAAGGGCCTGAGAAAGCAGGCCCAGAGAGCCATAGCCACAGTAATGGTGGGTAAAGGGAGGGCCTGAAAGCTATTGGCACTACAGGATGGGCGTAAAGGCTGGCAAACTCTCTGCAGTCTTCAGCCAACACTAGCCTGGGTTCCGGCGACAGGTCGCAGCCTCTTTCCCATCATCAGTCACAACCGGCCTGGGCTCTGGCGGTGGCTCGCAGCCTCTCCACAGTTTTTGCCGCCAGCAGCCTGGGATCTTGCGGTAGCCCACAGATTCTGCCTTGCCTTCAGCCAGCAATGACCCAGGCTCCAGCAGTGGCCCACTGCCTCTCTGCAGTCTTCAGCCACCACTGGCCTGGATTCCGGCCATAGCCCACAGCATCTTCTTCTGCTGCCAATGGCTTCTCCAGGCCCTTCTCTGTGCCTACCAAAGCATGGGGACTATACACAGCAGAGAAAATGCTGGTGTCTGGTATCATGTGACCAACCTCATCGGCCCACCGCGGGAAGCCCAATGCCCCAATAGGCCAATCTGCCCCTGAGCACCTCATTCAAGTATTTCTTGAGATCTCTAGTTGTAATACCTGATAGTTAAGGACAGATCAAAAATTTAAGGTTCAGATGCCTTGTACGATTTTCAAATTGCTCCACCTTCCAGTGCAAGAGCTTCTTGTCCTGAACTGCACAGCACTGATCCTTCACATATCCCTGACATTCTGTTCCAAGGCTTCCAATTTCCCCTTGATTCCATACTGCAGGACTCCTATTCATGAGTAAGCCCGTTCATGCCTTGAGCAAGGAAATTCATATCAGAAGAACACCTAATTAACAGAAGAATCAGCCTCATCAAAGCCTCCCAAATGGAGAGGGTTTTCCCGGAAGAGAAGAGATTACACTGGCCAAAGACGATGGAACCATATTAGGAACTGGTTTCACAAAATGCCCCAGAGTTGACTTTGAGTTCCCTACTGCAACAACCACTAGGAGACCTCTATCCTTTGTCTATTGTTTAGCATCTTCTTCAATCCTCTGGGCTGGTATCTGGGGAGCCAGAGAGAAAATGGACCTCTCCTCACAATGAATGATGTACGCATAATCAAGCAGCACCAGACTCAGCATCAAACACAAACTATGCTTCCGCCTGGTGGCAAAGATCTCTGGAGGGTGAATTCTCCTCCTCATACCACACAAATGCTCCACCACCAAGTCATTTAATTCACTTTGAAATACCTAGAATGTGGACATTTATTTATTTATTTATTCTATTTATGTGATTAGTCTTTTTATATACTGTCATTCCATAAGAAGATCACTACAGCATTCAAATTCATGGTCAACGGACATATGCTTTGTGTTAATGTTCACTCTTCAAACTCAAAATCACTGAGAATGCAATTTCTGGCTCATTTTTACACACCTGCATTGGTATCAAGGTAGTTCTTATCTAATTTAGTTCATATTAATTCATTCTAGGACTACATAACAGTAAAAAGATTCTACTCATACTAGGAAAATCTTTATTTTATTCATTATCTATTGATAGTTTGACTAGAGTTATCTCTTGTCCTGTCAGAGTAAGTCTCAGTATCATGGTTGTTTACGTCAAATCATAAGCCTTTCTAAAAAGCAATGTTTTCAGTTCTCGTTTGAAGCTCTGGAAGTGAGTTCCACAGCTTGGGGCCTGCTATTGATGTTCAGCTGTGAGAGTAGATGGATAGGACCACAGCTGTCCTTTCCCCTTAATCAGTATAACTGAGAAGAAACAGTAAGTAGAAGAAACCCAAGACTGCAGAGATCAATGTATGACTTGCATCACCATCTTGCTGCTTCCTCTCCTCCATTTTATGTTTTGTTTTGTTTTGTTTTTTTAAATTGACCTCACAGTGTTTTGACCCCATTCTACCGCATGCAGATAAAGCAGGTGCAAAGTACATTAGCACAACCTTAAGGGCAATTTTCAAAGGGAACCTATGTGGGTAGCTGTGCTTTGAAAATTAACTACAAGGTCACCAACTATACAAGAACACAGGCCACTGAACATTGCCCCCCCATAGTGTCACTAGCTGGGACACTTTTCCATGCTAGGTACATTCACAGCCCATGCATCACTGGTATATATGTGTTTTGTGTATTTGATGGCAATATACCAAAGAGTACATTTTCCATAAGCTGCCTTACTAACAAAGTACACACATGCTTTACAGCTCACATAAACCAACCTGATCTGCAACTACCTGCACAGCTTGTTTTTGAAGATTGGGTGGTAATGTGGATTAAAACATATGCATATTTTAAATTATCTCCAATACACATGAACATTTCTGTAAATTAAATGTATGTGTATAGTTTTCTCCCCTAAGCAATCTATACCCCCAGCAAAGCCTCTTTTTACTGTAGCTAGAAGTATGCATGTTGTGAAATTGCAGCCCTCTCCTTCCTTTTTCTGTACTGGCAACAGGAGAATAGAAAGGGTCGTTTCTCATCTGGAGGAAGCTAAACTTCAGGGCCCCTGCTGGTGTCTCTTTCTCTCACACTCTCAGGAGCCGGGAGTGATTCATGACCAAACATCCCACGCCACATAAAGCTGCTATTTCAAAGAAAATGCCTTATTCACAATACATTGCTTCAGTTGAAATATCTCACGTGCAGTGTAAAATGTATGTTGCATATGAGAAGATTCAAATATTAAAGAAAGGTGAGCGAGTTTTTCTCTGACTCCAACAACACTAACAGGTGAATTTTCAAAAGGATTTACATGTGTAAATGTAACTACTATTGTAACAATTTTCAAAAGCTATTTACGCATGTGAAGAGCACTTATGTGAGCAAGTCCAATGGACAACTCAATGGCATATTTTGTAGCCATTTTCAAAAGCCCAGTTACATGGGTAGAGAGAATTTACTCGAGTAAAACCCAGTTTTACTCATGTAAATGCTTTGTAAAATCAGGCCCATAATTAACAAAATAATGAAAAACATAACTTGAATAATGCATGTGACATGAATCATAAAATAGAAAATGTGATTGGATTTTAGAAAAAAAAATCAAAGCTTCCCACCAGCAAATGTGAACATCTTTACATAGATCGGCCGCGTCATCAGGAATATGGTCCATTCTGGATGCAGATGTTATGCAGAACTTGAGTAGCAGTCTGTTGTAATGTGATGATGTAGTGATGCAGTTTTGTAAAGTTTCTTAGCTGGCAGTAAATGTCCTAACCGGCGCCAATAGGGATGGGGTATAATGTAAAGAAAAGTACACTATAGAACATGTACACAGTAGAGTTTGTAATATTAGGTAAAATGTAGGTCAGGTTATGGATTGTAATTGATAGAATTAACTTCCCAGTGCACCGGGTATCACTCAGGAGGTAGGTGGAATTATCCGAATTAATACAAACACAGCTGGTAATGGAGATAATTGAGAGAACAAATTAATTGAAATAAAAATGACCAAAACTTAAATCATAAACAAAACTGTATGTAATTCAGTTGTAAAGGTATGAATGGTGTGATGGCTCACCGTCCGTGAAGCCTCGAACGCCGCTCTTTCGTCTCCAGTTCTGAGTCGCCAGCAGTTGCCCCGGTCCCTGGAGTTCGATGGGTTCACGAAACTCCTTGAGTCTGTGCCTCTGCTGGCCCCAGTTTTGCTGGGCTTCGGGGTTCTATTCGGGCAGGGTTGGGGTAAACAGCCCCCCCCCCCAAGCCCCAGAGACAACACAGAGAGAGGGATAGTTCCTTCAAAGCAGTTTAATCAGTAACAACTGGCTGCATTACATGGAGTTGGTCCCCTCCCCCTCCAGCCCTCTGATTCCCTTACAAGCAGTGCTAGTGTAGAGCACTCATTTACCTCCTCTGTTCAGCACTATTACCAACCCCAACTCCACAGGCCCCTTTAGGGTAAAGCTTATACTTCTCCCCTCCACCTGGATTACTCTGTATCCATGCCTGAACAGGAGGACTCCTCTATCCCCCGAACCTACCTCCATCTCCTCCTCCTCTGACTCCGAAGAGCTGGGTTTTTGTGGCCAGTCCCACCAAGGGGGCACGCCCTCTTCCTCCACCTCCATGGACTCATCGGTGTCTGCCTCATTAAGCTCTATGCCTGCCACCTGTTCACCTTCAGGCTTTCCTCCCTTGTCTGGTGGTGTTTCAGGGAAGCTGGGATTCGTAGTCCTTCTCTTCCCCTGCGCCCCTGCTGTCTGGCCTTCTTTTTTTTTCTGTGTCCCCTGTGGGATGCAGGGCACAGTTATTTGACTATTTCAGTGGGAGAGTGGGCTGGTGCCCCTCTCCCGGGCAACTTTCGTACGGTCTGAAATAGGCCCTGTCTGGCTCTGGTATTCTTATTGCTCTTATAGTAGCTTGTCAGCTCCTGCCTGCGGCTGGGCTGCGCTACATCACAATGGGCATTTGTAAATAATAAGTAGAAACATTTAATATACAAGGTGGTGAAACATAATACAACTGACCATCAAAACAGAAAAAAAATTGATGATTGATTTGATTTATATTTCACCTTTTAGCTACTTTAAAGTGGATTATATTCAGGTACTGTAGGTATTTCACTGTCCCCAGAAGGCTCACAATCTAATATGGAGATTTATCAAGCTGTGACATTTTGTCACAGGAGGGGTGAAATATCGTGGAGAGGTGGTCCCCGCAATATTTTGCTGCTCCCCAACAAAATGTTGCTGCATTATTTTTTATTTCGGAAAAACTCAGCAATAAAAAAGAATGTAGCAAAGGCCACAAAATGCTTGATGGTGGCCTACTTTGCTCGGAGCCGCCATTGTTTTAAAGTGACATGTGGCCTGAAATCCACCCCCTCCCCAAAAGTGTCAGTCTCCCAGGGGGGGGGGGCTTCTGAGATTCCCTCTCACTCCCTCGTCACTAAATCCCCCTCCTTTTAGAACCCTACTGCACCAGCTGATACCCCCAGCTCCCTTCCCCCTTCCCAAAATAGGCCAGAATCTCTGGTGGCTAGTGGGCCCCCTCCTCCCCCCCTTACATCAAAAAATGACCTGGTGGTCTAAGGGGTCCTCAGACCCGCATTCCCTTGAACTTGTTATGGTTTTGAGGTATTGGAGTGGATTCTTGGGTACTGCGGTGATGGCCACTCCCACGGGGAGGAGCCCCGTGAGGAACCGCAGTACTAGGCTAGACTCTATACACGCAGACACAGAGAATTTGTATTTATTATACAGCTTGATGGTACTGTCCGAGGAGCAGACAGCAATGAGGTAACCCAGTAGAAGTAGTCCAGGGGTCCTCAGCAGAGGAGACCAGTCCCACACTCGAGTAGATGATAGGCAATGCAGGGTAGCTGAGGAAGGTTCCGGATGAAGACTCCCAGCGCTGCAGCTGAAGGTGAGACAGACTGACAGGGTTAGTACTCACTGAAGTAGATAGCTGTGTTTATGATGATCCTGGCAGGCAGACGTAGTAGGCACCAGAGTAGGGAGAGAAGGCCCTCGAGCGAGTACCCGGTATCCCAGATAGGTACCTGAAAGAGAGCATAAGGGCCCCCGAGGAGCAGGTACCCAGGTTAGCGATGAATTACCTCGAAGGGCAGAGAGAGAGCTTCCTGGAGCAGCTAGGAAGCAGCAGAGCAGCTTAGACCAGAGGCAGTCTAATCCAATCCAATCCAGTCTTTGCTAACTCAGTTTGTTAGCAAACAAAGGGCAGGCTAAATACCAGGATGTGATGACGTCACTCGGTGGGGACGCCACTGAGGTTCCCGCCATGACGTGGAATAAAGACGTGGGTGGCGTGCGTGCGCGCACTCTAAGAGACCCTCAGGAAAATCATGGTGAACACCGTCGCCGTTGCCGTTCTGGGGACGCCGGAGAGAGCGGCATGAAGACGAGGCAGCAGCCATCTTCCCAAGACTTGTGGAGAGAGAAGGAAGAAAGGTGAGGCACAGAGGTCAAAGCCATCTGAGACTGACGGACGCAACAGAACTACCTAGTACGTCAAATAAGTATCATTGGTGGAGTAGTGGAGGCCTGGACTGCCCCCTGGGCTTGGTCAATGCCATTTTCCAAAATATTACTGTCTGGCCATTGCCCCTATCTGTGATAGGGGCAATGGCTGGGTCACACCATTTTGGAAAATAGTATCAACTGAATCTGGAGGTAGGGGGTGCTCTGGGCCTCCACTATCCCACAAACAATGCTTATTTGAGGTATGGGTGTTCTGGGGGTCATTATTTGATGTAAGAGGAGGGGGAAGGGGGCCCATTAGGTACCAGGGATTCTGGCCTATTTTGAGAAGAAAGGACCAGGGGGAGGTAAGGAGAGTGGCAGCTGGTACGGGGAGTGGGGGTTATAAAAGGGGAATTTGGTTGGAATGGGGATTTTTGACAAAATGAGAGGGTTTGGGAAGGGGTGAGGCATTGCCACACAATTTAATATATATATATATATATATATATATATATATATATATATATATACTTTTGGACTCAGCGCCACCTCAATAGGCAACTGAGGGGAGGGTGTGTGAGGGTCTCACAAGAACCCTCCCCAGTAGAATTTTAAACTTTAGGGCAGTGTCAATTCAGATCTCATGGATCTTTAAATTATAATGTGGGAGCATTAGGACCCACTCTAGCATCCTGATGCTCCCATGGCAAATTATCTACATCTCCTTCAAACTGGATAAAATAAAGGGATTGATTTTTTTCTAAGTCAGCCATGTTATTTATTAGCATATAATTAGGTATGCATTACCTGCGTTGCATGGCTTTTCCCTTTGAAAATTGGTGCATGTTCTGCAGATACAAAGTACCCACAGAGTGTGCACTTGTACAAATAGGGCTGGATTTTAATAGCTACGTGCGGGCGTAGATTTGTGAGCGCAACCTGGCGCGCACAAATCTACGCCCGATTTTATAACATGCGCGCGCAGCCGCACACGTTATAAAATCCAGGGTCAGCGCGCATGCAAGGGGATGCACACTTGTGCACCTTGCTCGCGCCGAGCCCTAGGGGAGCCCCGATGGCTTTCCCCGTTCCCTCCGAGGCCGCTCCGAAATCGGAGCGGCCTCGGAGGGAACTTTCCTTCCACTCCCCCCACCTTCCCCTCCCTTCCCCTATCTAATCCACCCCCCAGCCCTACCTAAACCCCCCCATATTTATTTTGCTATTTACGCCTGCCTGTGGCAGGCGTAACTTGTGCGTGCCGGCCAGCTGCCAGCGCGCAATCCCCTGGCATGGCCGCTGTGCCAGAAGCCTCGGTCCCACCCCCGGAGTGGCACCCCGCCCACACTCCGGCTCCCTTCCCACCCCTTTTTCAAAGCCCCGGGACATACGTGCATCCCGGGGCTTGCACGCGGTTACGGGACCATGCAAAATAGGCTCGGTGCGCGTACCCCCCCTGCGTGCGTAAATCCGGCCGGATTTACGTGCATAGGGCCTTTAAAATCTGCCCCATAGTGCGAAAATTGCCCTATTAACGTGCAAAATGGTGCTATTATTTTTTGAAGGAAGGTATTTGAGGAAAGATTGAATGACACTATATAAATATAGACTAACAAAAACCAATGTGTCACCGTGGATGTATGGTATTCAGGTGATAGTAATAAATGAACAACAAAAGGAAAACTATCTCTCCCACTGTTTTATCAAAAATTCAAAAAAGACCCAGTGGGTATATTGATTTATCTGATGACCTTCATATATGGCATCATTTTATATGTGCTATATGTAGAAGCTCAGATTCTTAACTCTGCCGTGGTGTATAATCATCGGTCATAGTTATTTCACCTTTTTTTTTAAGCATCCGTGAGGTTCATATAATCAAAAAATGCTTACTAGCAAAAATGTATGTGCATTAGTGACCAACTTGTCTATATTTCACAATTATTTTTGTATTTTGTATATATCCAATAAAATTGCATTCAGTGAGGACATAAAGTAATTAACTGGCAGAATGTAGTAAACAAGAAACAAGGAGACTTTACTCCGTAGTTGAAAGTTAGTGCCTGACACGGTCGTGTTTCGGTAATCCTTCTTCATGGGGCAAGGTTGAATTCACAATGTATCTCAAAGCTGCCAATATGCCAGTGTCAGTCCATATCCGGTTATGTTTGTTCACTACGTTCTGCCAGTTAAGTACTCTATGTCCTCACTGAATGCAATTTTATTGGATATATACAAAATACAAAAATAATTGTGAAATACAGACAAGTTGGTCACTAATGCACATTAATTTTTGCTAGTAAGCATTTTTTGATTATATTAATCGCACGGACGCTTTAAAAAAAAGGTGAAATAACTATGACCGATGATTATACACCACGGCAGAATCTGTGCTTCTACATGTAGCACATATACGATGATGCCATATATGAAGGTCAACAGATAAATCAATATACCCATTGGGTCTTTTTTGATTTTTCGATAAAACATCGGAGAACTATATAAATATATCCATGAACTGTAGGGGGATCTTGCAGGTGAGGTTTTTATTTCCCTAGGGGGCAACAAACAAAATTGGGGAGTATCTCATCAGGTATTGGATAAATAGATTTGATCTCCTAGGGAACTTGAAAATACTATGCATGCAGGCAGTCCTTTATAATTAAGATATATAATCCTTGACAGACAAGTCATAAATGCCCTGTCCTTTAGTGACAGTGGTGCTAGGAAGTGAAACCGATAAGTAATGACTCTTAGCAACCATGCACGCAATAAAGATAAACTCAGAATCCATCCCTAACAAGCAAATATTTTCTGTGGCTCTTTGCGAGCCAGTAAAATTGGCAGTCAATGTTATCTTTTGTATAAATTGCGATAATAAAGAAGCATTGCCCAGGCAATTGTGCTGGTTCCAAACTGGACCAAGGCACACATTTTTATTGCAATATATAAATAAAATGCACAAATCTCTGAAGTTCTTGTTTCCTGAATGAGTTCATAATTAAATTAGCTGTTATACCTGGAAAACAAGCTGGACACATTACCAATAAAATCCAAGGATTAATCTTGCTGGAATAACCCAGAAGCCAGAAACTAAGGCTTTTTTTCCCCATTCTGTGGCTATTGGGAAAAAGTAATTTAGTACCTCGGACCCTTAAATTTCACTTTAGTAGGAGTTCTGCAGAGTCCTGTGGGCTGCTTTACTGATAAAGCTGCTCTTTAGCTCCTGTAAGCATGTTCTGCGTATTGGTTTCTGCAACTTAGAGCAAAGCATGCAGTTATTGCACCAAAGCTAATAATACTGATAAAAGTAATAATGCTGATAAGAACCTTCCTCTTGAAAACAGTGTGTACCCTTTTGTAGTCCACAATCAACTGATCCATTACGTGAATCATACTTTGTTCTTTCGTCATCTGAAATGTTACAAAATGGGGTGAATTTTCAAGGAGTTACGCACATAAAAATTAGCATATACGTGCAAAAGTAGTATGTACTCACGTGATCGGTATTTTACAAACCTCGAAAGCACACACGTGCTTTACATTTCGCATGCACATATATACGTATGAAAAAAGGGGCGGTCTAGAGGCATTCTGGGATGGGGGCCAACAATTACGCGCATAAGCTGCTATTTTTAAAGAGTCACATGTACATTTGGCAACTTGTGAAATTTTACTCCTGGCTATTAGCTTGCAGAATTGATATCAGACTTGTTTATGGTGTAGTACTGACAGGATGGGAGGTCGGGGTGAGCTGGGGGGAGTTCAGGCTGAAGGATCAGGAGAGTCTCGATGACCTGGAGAAGGCCGGGATGAACTGGTGCAGGAATCTGAAAACCGGTCATTTCAATTCTCCGTGCATGTTTTAAAATACACTGACCTGAGTGCGTAAATCAGGTTTTGCGTATACATTTTTTAAATCAGAAGGAAAAATATGCGTTTTCAATGCATTGCATGTGTTCACATGTGTATGATAGGGGGTGAACATACACGCATTTTATAAAAAGCATGTGGCCTTGTGTGTGTGTGTGTGTGAGTGTAAATGAAAAGTGTGGTCTGGTTTGTCTCTTTTGTTTCAAATTGTAGCCAACACAGGGTTTTAAACACTTCACAACTCCTTCCACATCTTTAAGAGATTTGTGCACGGTCCGCTTCAGTGCACCAGCAGGCTGGAAGGAATAAAAGCTATTTAATACTACATGTAACCTTCTCAAATTGCACTTTTAAGTAGTCATTTGGTGATTCTAAATTCAGTGCAGTGTTCCTTCGACCATTGTTTGCCTTAAAATTGCTGAAACTGTTTGAATTCCTCTGTCATGGGAAATAAAGGAATGGAAGACAGGAACATCTCCACCGTTGTTTGTGCTAATTTGCTGCCAGAAATGAGCCTCACTTGAGGGAAACTAAGGAGGAAGTTGGATTTTGACTGAAATTCAGTCAAAGTATAAAGCCTTTAGGCTTCACCTTGTAATAATTAACCGTTTCTTCACATTATACAAAACATGGAAAATATGTACATTTGTGAATTGTCATCAGAGAACCTGTTGCGCCCGTCGGTCACAGGCGGCTGCGACCTTTGCTGCTCACCTCCTTTCTCTATACAGCTCAGAGTCTGGGGAGAATGGTGGTCTCCGCTTCCACACGCTGACCCTCATGGCATGCCTGGGACGGCATGGGTGCTCCCAGCAGCCATCTTACATCTGGGGTTAACTAAGGCAGGCGCACGCGCGCCTGCCCCCTTCTTAAACGCGTCATGACGGGAACCTCGGAGGCATCCCCACCGCATGACGTCATCTGTTTACCATACTTAAGCTCAAATGACTTCTTGCTATATGAGTTAGCAAGGATTCCTGTCCTGCTGTTTCCGCCACTCTGGGACTTCCTTTTGCTGTCCTTTCTGGGTGACCTAGGTACACGCTCCTCGGGGGCCTTGCAGCACTCAGGGCTATCTGCTCCTCGGAGAGCCATTACTACCTGCCTCACTTCGTTACCAGTGAGTTCCTGCATCGTTCTCGGACGACCCTTGCTGTTCCTGTTCTGGACCTTCTCGGTGCCTGATCTTCCATCTACTTCCACAGTACCGGTGTGAGCACAGAACCTGCTCTTCTACCTTCGTGGCATGGATTCTCGGGTTACCCCACTTGCGGACCACTACCGTATCCCTCCTGTCTTGTGCAACCATTCCACCGGCTTCTGGCCTACCCAGTGCTGCGGACCACTACTGGAGTTGCCAGCACAAGTTACGCCTAGAGAAGGTATTCACCAGACTACTCCGCACTGCGGATTACTATCGGACTGATCAGCTTGCAGGTCATACTCTGTGGACTGACTCTATTGATCCGCTCCTCGGATCACCATTGGCTGTATAATAAAGTTGTTTCTTCTGTTGTCCATCACTGCTGAGACCTGGCCTGTTGTGGTGAGTGCCCACAGGGCTCCTCCCTGTGGGTGGAATCTTCACTCGCCACGACCCAAGGGCCCACTGTTAGTTCAAGACACACAGAACATAACAGAACCACATTAATTTTATCTTTTATTTTTGGCTCATAACTTTTGACCTCCTCCTTTGGGCTTTCAGTTCAGTCAGTACTTAGCCTCTATTGAGTTAACCATCCTAAGGAGGTAATTTTCAAAAGAATTTACGCATGGAAATGAACTTAGGGATGATAACTTTTAGACCAGTCTATGGGCACCAGTGGCGTAGCCAGAATTGATTTTTTGGGTGGGCACAAGGTTAACATGGGTGGGCTGTAGGCATACAGGTCTACTAGTTGTTTTTTTACTGATAAATAATGCCAAATTATGCAGCATAGCATTCACATCTACGCCTAAGTATGAGGTTTACTTAATGATACAAACATAATTCACGGTGATTTGTGGTACTTTAGCCTTCTTATTATACGATTTTATACACGGCTCCTACCTGTCCATAAATTTTGAGAGAGCGGTTGTGTTGCTTATATTTAAATTGCTAACATCTCAAAATATAGATATATATTTTTACCTTTGTTGTCTGATCTTTGTATTTTTCTAATCAGTTGGTCCTGGTCTCTTTTTCCCATTTTTTCCCCTTATAGCTCATTTCCTAATTCCTTTTCAGTGTCTTTCTTCTATTACTGTCTTCTTCCCTTCCACATACATGCTTTCTCTCACAGACTCCCTCTCACACACTCAAGCTGTCACTCTCATATGCTCTCCCCCCCCCCCACAAGCTCACATTCAAGTTCTCACTTTCTCACCCCTCCCCAGGCTTATATTCTTATGCACACACAGACGCACATCCAGGCACCCATTCTCACCCACACACATAAACCCAGACTCCCATTCTCACCCACAAACCCATGCTCCCAGTCTTACCCACACATATTCAAGCTCCCATTCTCATCCATACATATACACATTTAAGGTACTATTCTCACCCACACATACACACATTCAAGCACCCATTCTTATCCACATATTCAAGCTTCCATTCTCACCCACCCACACAAACCCAGGCTCTCATTCTCACCCATATATACACACATTCAAGCTCCCATTCTCACCCACCCACAAACCCAGGCTCCCATTCTCAACCACACATAAACACATTCAAGCTCCCATTCTCACCCACCCACAAACCCAGGCTCCCATTCTCAACCACACATATGAGCTCCCATTCACCCACATAGTCAAGCTTCCATTCTCACCCACATACACACCCAGGCTCCAGTTTTCACCCACACACACTCCCATTCTCATCCACACATACACATTCAAGCACGTGCACAGCTTCCGCTTTCTCCCCCAGAGCAGGAAGATCAGCTGCCTCTCCTGCTGCCACCGGCCTCCTGCTATCTTCGGGCGTCGGGCCGTACTGCCCGCCGAACTTCCTGTCGGGGGGGGGGAGCAGAAGCGCAGCGCACAACGTCCGCTTCCTCCCCCCCCCCCCCCCCAAGCAGGAAGATCGGCGGGCAGTACGGCCCGACGCCCGAAGATAGCAGGAGGCCGGTGGCAGCAGGAGAGGCAGCTGATCTTCCTGCTCTGGGGGAGAAAGCGGAAGCTGTGCGCAGCGCTTCCGCTCCCCCAAACAGGAAGTTCGGCGGGCCGTTTGGTCCGAAGATAGCAGGAGAACGGGTGGCAGCAGGAGAGGCAGCTGATCTTCCTGCATTGGGGGGAGGAAGCGGAAGCTGCGCGCGGTGCTTCCACTCCCCCCCCCGAACAGGAAGACCGGTTGGCCATACGGCCGCAGCAGCGCTGCCCCATGTGTGCCTTGATGGCGCGCGAGGCGTGGGTTCTCTTGTTCGCTGTCGCGGGGATGGGATCCCGCGACAGCCTTGCAGTTCCGGTGCCAGTTGGGTGGGCCTGGGTCTAAGTTGGGTGGGCATCTGCCCACCCAGGCCCACCCGTGGCTATGCCACTGATGGGCACACATCAGTGTGCGTGCACCGGCACACATCCAGGGGACATGGCCGTTTTATAACTTGCACACATGTTATAACTTAGCCTGGATGCGCACATGTGAGCTTAATTTTAAAAAGGCGCTCAACTAGGTGTACAAATCTCGCATCTAATGTGTAAGTCGGGGAATTTTAAAAGGGGCACGCATCCACGCAAATGCCAGTTTCACCAGTTCGTCCACCGGTTCACTCAGCTAAGAGCTAGGTCCTCCAAACCCCCCCCCCCCCCCCCCCCCCCCGGTTTGATAGCCTGCACGCCCCCCCAGTTACCCCAGATCCTAAACCCTCAGGTATGGCTAGGTTTTTATTTTTAAACTTACACTCCCCATCCCTAGCACAAGTAAACTTACTCGGCAGGGGATCTGGGCGTGTACCCAGGCACGTATGTATTTACGTGCACATCTCTTGGCCACGCCCTGAAATGCCCAAGCCCCACCCAGGCCATGCCCACACCCCGCCCCTTTTAGAGATGTGCGCACAGCGGGAGACACACGCGCATCTGGGCGACTTTTAAAATTCAGTTGTCGCGCGCAAGCCCGACTTGTGCGTGCATCCCCAAACTGATGTGCGCGCCAGGCTTCTAAAATTTACCTTTAAGGGTGCAAATGGGCTTTTGTAAACTGCTACTTCTATGTGCTTGTCTCCTTTTAAAATTCACTCCACAGGGCTGAATTTTCAGAAAGGTTTAACATGTATAAATGAACCTTACAGGCCTGACTTTACAAAGCATGGACACATTTGAAATAGGGATTTACACCTGTGAAAGTACTTTATCCGTATGAGATGGGTTTTGAAGATTGCCACACTATATGCTACTTCCCCGCATGCAGCATCTTTGTAAAATTACCTCCTAAACCTTCACTTACAATTATCCGGGAATTTTCCCCATTCTATAACCTATTTCCCCATCAAGTCCTTGGCCAGGGACTACAAACCTCGACTCTTTCTAGAACCTGGTATGGCAGACCCACTGGGCAGCCACTTACCTGGCCCTAGCTCCTAGCCCTTAGGATTTATATCAGCTTTGGTGCAGACAGCATTCTTGTGTATGCCCGCCCACTGAGGCTTGCCTGCGATTGATGATCTCCTAGTCCACATTCGGGAGTCACCCTGGTTAGTGTGTGGCAATGTAGATTTGATTTTGAGGGAGAAGGAGTGTTTTCAGTGTGCTCTCCAAGTTAGGCCCACAGCCTAGCACAGAGAGGGAGAGACACTGCCCTGCCAGGTCCCCAGAAGTGACCGGAAGGAAGAGAGAGAGAAAACAGGAGTTTTGCAGTTTTTTTCTGAAGTTTTTTCACAGCTTTGCCCTGAGCCTTCTTGGCAGGCAGAGCTTCCTGCTCAGTGCGTCAGGCGGAAGCTGTAGTGCCTCTTCGTCCCCGTCTAAGTCGAGGTTGCAGTGACTGCGCGGACAGAAGTGTTTTGACAGTAGCCTGAGTTTTACCACCAAGAGGAAAGGAAGCTGTTTTCTACCACCCTTCCTTGCCCTGAGCCGGAAGCTGTAAGGACTGCTTTCAGCGGCTGGTCTTTCCTCCAGGAGGGTTGCATCTGTCTTTTGAAGAGAAATCAGAGGGAAGAAAAGTGGAAAAGGACAACTGGAGACCCCCCAGTTGGAGTTTCCACCCCTGGACCACAGACCATTGCCAGGTTGGAGTTTGGGATTCTTCATGGACCTCAGATATTGGGTAGGGTATCCGTCATGGATAGGACACCCCCGGACCACTTGGGACACATCATTTCCTGTCACGGAGGAGAAGTTTCAAGCCCCTGCCTAGAGGGACACATACACAGAGTTAGAGATCAACTCAATCCTGGCTCATGTAAATCTAAGGACCCTGGATGTAACTGGACATTTGTTGCACCACTTGACTATTTTGAACTCAGTCAAAAGTAAACTTTAATTTTAACACCCATCCAGTGAGCTCTGCCGGGATTGTAAAAAGTACCTGTCCCAAGGAGGAAGGGGAACCCACACCTGTGGGGTACTTCACAACCCTGCCTGGGCCAAGAAGGTTTTCCTTACCCCCTCCCCCACAGAAAGTATCCACCCCTTGGGAAAATAATATGGGGCAAGAGATTAAAGAGCTAGCCCCACGTATAATAAATTGTTTTATGGCCCTTTGAAATTGGACACATTCACCAGAAAAGGGTTACACTGGCAGGTGCCACATCCTTGAGTCTGGTCATTGTTGTAAGATTAGCCCTCTTTCTTCCCCACCCGCTAACTGGAAATGGGGCCTGTGCGGCAAACCCAGCTCCAACCGGCTGAAGGAGCCGAAGCCAGACCCGGAAATGGAGCCCAGGTCTCCTCAATGACAGTGCACAGCACCGCTATTTAGCCAGTGCCATCATCCCACAAATCGGTGTATGATGGCTTAGTTTATTAGATCTCATGGAGACGGAGAATTCCTCCTCCAGCCCTTGTGGCCAATGAGAGAAACTGAGTCAGCCGGGCATGCCACCTGGAGGATGGCGGTGGCTACAAAGTAGGAAAACGGGGATTAAAAAACACAGAACGAATCGCTGATGTTGTGTTTATGAGCTTGAAAATGATGTGCAGGTATCTCTCTTGACTTCACTGTGTTTGGTTGCAATTTATCCTAATGATTATAATAAGTTAGAGGGTGTTATTGCACCGTGGCTTGCTGAAAATGAACTGCTGAGACCATGGTCTTTTTATACTGCTTGCTCTACATCACTTGGAAGAAATCCATTTTCAGTTTCTATAAGTGATGGATGGGAGAATTTAAATATTACTCTTTATCATGGCTTATTTGAACCCTACATTATGCTGATGGCAATTTCCATGTGCAGGTGCAAGTACAGCACGCTTCCAGCCTGCATTAAGCAAGCACTATTGATGCAAACAGAAATTTACTGGTAAATCGAAAGAAGTTCATGGCTATGTTATTTCTTTTAATAAACAGTAGAATTACTAGGAGAAACTCCTGCTGCAAATTCTCATAACACAGTTTCATCAAACCATTCAGGCACTCAGCTCATGCTCATACAAAATGTATTATCTTTTCTTTGGAGCTTGTATCACCTCAGCAGAGCAGAACCAAGTACTATATGTTTTACCTTACATTTAATCTACTGTTTGGGGCTTTAAAAAAAAAATCATATACATTTGCATAGCAGGTAAATGCAATCTACACTAGTTCAGCTTCAGAATACCTATGGTGACCTCTTCCGCATCCTTTGCCGCCCATATCTAGCTAAAAGGGCTAGGTGCACAAATTAGAACTTCCAAATATGCATGCCCACCCTCCTGCTGTGGGAAGCAGCACTCGTAGAAGCAATACTCGTAGATAGAAAAAGGAGACAAGATCAAAGCAGTTTGCCATGAGTGGCATACTTAACATCTGTTTTCAGTAAAATGATCACTTGTGGTCTGGTTACCATTCAGTGGGTGTCGACCTTCCCCTTTCTCACTCCTCCCCCCACCAGTCTTCCTCCCTAGGCATTAATAAGATACATTTTACAAATATAAACAAGTGGCACATCCAGGCAGTGGTATAAAAGTGCCACAGCCTAAATGTAACTATTACCTGTATTACGATCAGAAATGATCATATTTAAACACACATGATTGCTCCTGATTTGGCAACCTGCTAAAAAAATATCCATTATAATGGAGCAGGGTGGGTTGTTTTTTTTTCATCTGGTTATCTTGAGAAACATTTTCAGTTGAACCTAACCAGCTTAAGGTCTCAGCTGGAAATTCTCCTAAATCTAGATGGACAAAAAGCTCTCCCCGGAAATACCTCTGGACTCATGCTTTTATTCCCTTCTAAATTTTTGGGGGTTAAATTTATTTGGTCAGCAGGGGCAAATATTTAAAAGCAGAATTTTAACCAGCTAACTCCCAAATTAGCTGGTTAAACCTTTGGAAAATGTATCCCTCAGTATATTTATGTCTACACATATAGAGGATAACTTTCAAAGCTGCATGCATGTGACAACTGGATATGTGCAGGTTGTAAAATACGAGTACATGTGCGCACAAACATGCTCATGTATGTAAAAACTGCGAGCCGCACAAGTTCGAACTTATTCGGATAAGTAGTAGCATTTAGATAAGTTCCAATCTTTCTGATTAAGTAGCGGCAAAGACACTGCTTAACTGGATAAGGCTGAAAAGCACTACTTGTCCATCTAAGTAACGCTTTTCGGACTTATCTGACTATTTAAGGTAGCTGGATAAGTCTTAAAACGCTACCTATCCGACTATAGGCCAATTAAAAAAAAACTGCGGGAGAGCGGGCGCTCCAAGGCGAGCGCCCGCTCTCCCAACATGCGTCCAGGCGCCTCTCCTGGGCGCTCGATTCAGTATTTAAATTAGGGCCCGCGCTAATAAGGAAGAGCTAGGGACAGTAGCGCGTCCCTAGCGTGTTCTTATTGGCAGAAGCGGCGGCTGTCAGCGGGTCTGACAGCCTATGCGTAATTTTACCGGCGTCGGTTGTCAAACCCGCTGACAGCCACGGGTTCGGAAAACGGACGCCAGCAAAATTGAGTGTCCGTTTTCCAACCCGTGAGCTGAGGGCAGATTTTTATTTTTTTTAAAGAAGTTTGGGGGTTTTTTTACATTTTGGGCGCTTCCGACTTAATATCGCTATGATATTAAGTCGGAGGGTGTACAGAAAAGCAGTTTTTCTGCTTTTCTGTACACTTGCCTGGTGCCGTCTGAAATTAAAGCCTGCCTTTCACAGGCGTTAATTTGTGAGAGTAAAATGTGCGGCTTGCCCGCACATTTTACTTTCTGTATTGCGGGCGACTAACTAATAGGCTCATCAACATGCATTTGCATGTGATCGTTTTCCACGCACTATTACTACCCCTTATAGTATAAGGGGTAATAATAGCGCATCAAAAATGCGCAGCAAAACGGGGGCTAAACATGCGCTCGGCCGAGCACACCGTTCTGTATTGGGCTGTAAAAATAAGATAGAAACATAGAAACATAGAAATGACGGCAGAAGAAGACCAAACGGCCCATCCAGTCTGCCCAGCAAGCTTCACATTTTTTTCTCATACTTATCTGTTTCTCTTAGCTCTTTGGTTCTATTTCCCTTCCACCCCCACCATTAATGTAGAGAGCAGTGATGGAGCTGCAACCAAGTGAAATATCAAGCTTGATTAGTTATGGGTAGTAGGGGAAGTAACCGCCGCAATAAGCAAGCTACACCCATGCTTATTTGTTTTACCCAGACTGTGTTATTCAGCCCTTATTGGTTGTTTTTCTTCTCCCCTGCCGTTGAAGCAGGGAGCTATGCTGGATATGCGTGTAGTATCAGTTTTTCTTCTCCCCTGCCGTTGAAGCAGAGAGCTATGCTGGATATGCGTGAAGTATCAGTTTTTCTTCTCCCCTGTCGTTGAAGCAGGATATGCATTGAAAGTGAAGTATCAGGCTTATTTGGTTTGGGGTAGTAACCGCCGTAACAAGCCAGCTCTCCCCGCTTTGTGAGTGCGAATCCTTTTTTCTTCTCCCCTGCTGTTGAAGCAGAGAGCTATGCTGGATATGCGTGAAGTATCAGTTTTTCTTCTCCCCTGCCGTTGAAGCAGAGAGCTATGCTGGATATGCGTGAAGTATCAGTTTTTCTTCTCCCCTGCTGTTGAAGCAGGGAGCTATGCTGGATATGCGTGAAGTATCAGTTTTTCTTCTCCCCTGCCGTTGAAGCAGAGAGCTATGCTGGATATGCGTGAAGTATCAGTTTTTCTTCTCCCCTGCCGTTGAAGCAGAGAGCTATGCTGGATATGCGTGAAGTATCAGTTTTTCTTCTCCCCTGCCGTTGAAGCAGGGAGCTATGCTGGATATGCGTGAAGTATCAGTTTTTCTTCTCCCCTGCCGTTGAAGCAGGGAGCTATGCTGGATATGCGTGAAGTATCAGTTTTTCTTCTCCCCTGCCGTTGAAGCAGAGAGCTATGCTGGATATGCGTGAAGTATCAGTTTTTCTTCTCCCCTGCCATTGAAGCAGAGAGATAAGTCTAAAAAACACTACTTACTGTGGTCAGATAAGTTTTAAAATGTAACTTAGCCAGCTAACGGGCCGATACAGTACAGTGCACTCCGGTGGAGCGCACTGTTAACCTGGGTTTGGCCATGTGTTTTCGACGCGCTAGCTTTATCCCTTATACAGTAAGGGGTAATAGCGCATCGAAAACGTGCGGCCAACCCCCCCTGAAACTAATAGCGCCTGCAACCTGCAAATGCATGTTGATGGCCCTATTAGTTATTCCCGCACGATCCAGAAAGCAAAATGTGCAGTGAAGCCACACATTTTACTTTAAAAAAGTAACGCCTGCCCAAAGGCTGGCATTAATTTCTGCGGGCGCCGAGGAAGTGTACAGAAAAGCAGGAAAAAATGCTTTTCTGTACACCCTCCGACTTAATATCATAGCGATATTAAGTTGGAGGCCCCAAAATTAAACAAAAATTTAAAATTGGCCCGCGGCCTGCAGGTCGGAAGACAGACGCTCAATTTTGCCGGTGTCCATTTTCCGAAGCCGTGGCTGTCAGCGGGTTTGAGAACCGTTGCCGGCAAAATTGAACATCGGCTGTCAAACCCGCTGAAAGCCGCCGCTCCTGTCAAAAAGGAGGCGCTAGGGACACGCTAGTGTCCCTAGCACCTCTTTTTACCGCAGGCCCTCATTTAAATACTGGATCGTACACCCAGAACAGTGGTCTGGGTGTGCGTTGGGAGAGCGGGCGCTTGCCTCGGAGCACCGGCTCTCCCGCTGATTTTACTGTATCGGCCTGTAAGTTAATAGGCCGGATATATCTAAAAGCGCTACATATCCAGCTAAATAAGATAGCCGGATAAGTAGTGTTTTAAGGCTTATCTGGCTATCTTACATAGCTGAATAAGTCTGAAAAGTGCTAATTAGATGCACAAATAGTGATTTTCAGATTTATCCGGCTAAGTAGTACTTGCCACTACTTAGCCAGATAAATTGGAATTTAGTAGATGAGTGGCACTTCTTTGCTGCATAAATTTGAATTTGTTCATCTAAGTAGTGGCAAAGCCTGCGGGTCTAGTCAGATGGAAGCCATGGTTAGTTTCCAAGCAGGTTGGTCGGACGGTCACAGTAGGCCAGAAGAGAGTGAAGCGCAAGGGTCAGAGCCAGAGTATCAGTCTAGAAGAGGTCAGCCAAAGCAGAGGTCAATACCAGATAGAGATGTGAATCGGAACCGGAATCAGTTCAGATTCTGGTTCCGATTCACATGTGGGGGGTTTTTCATCGGGCCCGATCGCGGTTTTGTTTATCGGCTGCGCCCGAGCTGATAAACAAAAAACCCACCCCGACCCTTTAAAACCAATACCTTAGCTTCCCCCACCTCAGTGGGGGTCCCTAGAGCGATCTCCCGCTCCCGAGCCATCGGCTGCCACTAATCAAAATGGCGCCAATGGCCCTTTGCCCTTACCATGTGACAGGGTATCCGTGCCATTGGCCAGACCCTGCCACATGGTAGGAGCACTGGATGGCCCGCGCTGGACCACCAGGGGCTTTTAGCAAGTCTTGGGGGACCCTCCTGACCCCCACAAGACTTGCCAAAAGTTCAGCGGGGGTCCGGGAGCGACCTCCTGCACTCAGACCATCGGCTGCCAGTATTCAAAATGGCGCCGATAGCCTTTGCCCTTACTATGTCACAGGGGCTACCGGTGCCATTGGTCAGCCTCTGTCACATGGTAGGAGCACAAGATGGCACCGGCCATCCAGTGCTCCTACCATGTGACAGGGTCCGGCCAATGGCACGGATACCCTGTCACATGGTAAGGGCAAAGGGCCAACGACGCCATTTTGATTAGTGGCAGCCGACGGCCCGGGAGCGGGAGATCGCTCCAGGGACCCCCAATGGACCACCAGGTACCTGTAAAAAGTTTTTTGGGGGGGCGGGAGGTGGGGGAAGCTAAGGGATTAGTTTTAAAGGGTCGGGGTGGGTTTAGGGGTTATTTTTGTGTGCCGTTTTTCCCGCCCTCCCCCAAAACGATAAGAGAACCCCCACGATCAATATCATGGGGTTTTCCTATCGTTTTGGGGGAGCCCCCGATTTCTGACGATTTTGAAAATATCGTCCGATATTTTCAATCGTCCGAAGCCCGATTCACATCCCTAATACCCAGAGTCAGTCCGAGCATGGTCAAGGCTAGAGAGGGTCGATCCCAGGCGGCAGACAAGAGAATGGTCAGGCAGGCAGTGGTCAGTACCAGAGGTCAGTCCAAAGAGGTACTACCTGAGAAGGATACAGGACCACAAGGAGCCACTGGGAATGGAGAGACACTGGAACATGGAGGCACTGGAACACATGGAGGCAAACTATCACACCAACGGTGTCGACCCGATTGCCAAGGCAGGGACCAGGGGTTTGAGCCCTGCCTTATATACAGGGCTCTGGTGATGTCAGCAGGACGCGCCTCCCCTGGGTTTCCCGTGCTAGGACTGCAGGGAAGGTGACGCTGAGGGAGGCAGTGGTGAGCGACGGGGATGCCGGGGCTTAGTGGCAGCAACCAGGCCAGTGCTTGTGGAGGGCAGCGCAAGGTGAGCAGGCCCGGTCGCGGCACCCACATGGCCTGGACGCACAACACTTTTAAGAGGAGTAAATATGATACCAAATTTACATGCATGAATTGCCTGTAACATAGCGCTTACTCAGATAAATATTGGCCCCTCCCCAGAATGCCCCTGGCCCTCCCCTTTTAAATATGTGCAAATTTACTCACGGACCCTGATTTATGCATATATGTTAAGGTTTCAAAAATAGCTTATGCTTGCTTACATGCTATTTTATACATGTATGTGCTAATTTTTTTGTTCACAACGTTTGAAAATTCACCTTACAGATTTTCTGTTTCTTTTTCTACATTTTTATGAATTAATTTCAAACACATGCATATGAATAACTTGAAATGGAAGACTCAACTTTTAAATGGGAGATGGTGGGGGTTCCTAGGTATTACGTGTCCCGGCAATGCTAGGCCCACGGCCAGGCCTACTCACCCCAGGAATCCAGCTGTCAGCTCCAGTTCACCTTCGCTTGCGGCGGTGGGCAGCCACCTCTGTCCCCGAGCACCTGCAGCCACCTCTTCCACTTCTGACTCCTGCGCGATTCCTCCTGGCACCCGGTGGGCCTCCCCGTGTGGGTCGTGGAGTGATGCCGCCACCCTGCTTCGTTTGGGCTCTGGCTTAGGCGTGCACGCATGCAACTTGCACTCTTTTAAAGGGACCACGGCGGGAAAGTAGCCCGCGGCCCCGGATGATGATATCCGTGGACCTCTTTATAAAAGGCAGGGCCCAGCCACTTGTTCCCTGCCTTGGCAACAGGTCTCCACGATTGTTTGTGTACTCGTTGCTCGTTCCTGGTTCCTGTTCCTGTCATCGTTCCTGTCTCCTGTTCCTGTCTTTGTTCCTGGTTTCTGTTCCTGCTTGTTCCTTTGTCTGCTCCTTGTACCCTCGGATTGATTCTTTGGTATTGACCCCTGCTTCGTCTGGTCTACGCTTAGATTGATTCTCTGGCATTGACTCCTGCTTCATCTGGACTACACTTGGACTGATCTCCTGACTCTGACCTCAGCTCTGCTCCCGGTACTGAGCCTTCCTGCCGCCTGCCCTGACTCCAGCTTGCCTTGAACTCTCCTTGTCTCCAGCAGACATGGCCTCTCAAGCTTCGGCCTATCTTTACCTGGACGCCCCCTGTTCTCCTCTGTACCTATTGGCATCTGGGTCTTTGGAACCCTGCCTTATCTGGCCTGTCCTCTGCTCCCCAATACCTTTGCTGGTTTCCGGCGTACCCTTGCCTACATCAACTGGGAGTTGTCACACGGAGGCCTGCCTAAGTCCAGCCAGCCCCTGCACCTGAGGGCTCGACCTAAGGGGAACCTGGGCTGGTACTGATGAAGCTCCAGTTGGCCTCCGCCTCCTAGCCTGCTCTGCCACCTGACGGTGGGGACCCGTAGGGCTTGCCCTGCGGGTAGCGTTAACCCCACCTCGGGCCAAGGGTCCACCATCAGCGCAACACTAGGGACCTTATTAACCTCTATTGTATACAAGCCAAGGTCTAGTGAAGGAGAATCCTGCTCAGTACAAGGGGAATTAACCATGGAAGCCAACTCTGTTTTTGGGAACTAGACAGTCAACATGGATGGTGGAATGTTCATACCGGGACATGAGGAATTAGCAGAGGAAGTCCATTCTTTTTTTCAGAGCTCCAGATGACCAACATGGATGGCAGGATCTTCACATTTGTCTTACCTAAAGTGACAACTTGGATGACTACAAATAAACTGAAGGTAAATCATATAACTGTATACAAATTCAATTATATCTTAGGATTCTGGTCTCTCCCAAATTGCTTTCATCACCCCGCCCCCACCCCGCCCTGTACCACCACGCCCACTCCCCACCCCCTTCCCACCCCTTTAGTAAAGCCCCGGGACTTACATGTGTCCCAGGACTTTATGCACGTCGCCAGGCCTTTTGAAAATAGGGCCGGCACGTGTAAGCCCATTTACGTGTGTAACCTTTTGAAAATCCAACCCATAATGCTTGTGGCAAGTTTAATTGTTGGAGGATACTGGATGCTTCGGGTGGCTCGCCACAGACACCAACAAGCAGAACAACATCAACCTCAAGAACAGGCAAGGGAAGTTCCAAGCCTTCCTAGGGAAGTCCCTGCACCAGAGGCAGAGGCACGAGCCTCTCAGAGTCATGGCCCAGGGCAGCTCCTGGTAATCAGGCGGCCATGGCGGAGGAGACACAGGAAATGCATATTTCCTCCACAAACATCCTTGCTGGGCATATCAGAGGACTATGTGGTTTGCAGGTATCACCTTAGTTCTTGGGCTATCCTGGAATTATATGAAGAAATCCGAGGGGATCTGAATCCGGTCACTAAAAGGTCTCATGCTGTGCCTGGCCTCACCAAATTGTTGGCCATCCTACATTTCATGGCAAGCGGCTCCTTCCAAACAACAGTAGGTGTCATGGGGAGAATGTCCCAAACTACTTTTTCCCGCTGTCTGGACCAGGTCATAATAGCAGTCTCTGACCACATTAATCACTGCATAGCATTTCCTCGGGACAGGCAGGACTTGATGGACTTGAAGAGAGGCTTTTCTGCCTTTGAGTAGGCACTATACACTTTGAACTTGTTCATTTTCAAAATGGCCCTGTTCCTATCATGTCATTGGGAGCTATTTAAATCTCATTTTTTGGGAGGAAATGATGTCATTGCTGAAAGCAGCAGAAGCTTGAAACCAAGCTCCTCTGTCAAGCAAGCCAATCTTGCAGATATCAATGGCATCTATCTTTAAACTATTCTGCCTATTGGAATTGTGTTCTGCCGATTGATAATGTAAACTAAGAAGAAGTCTGCGGACTTCCGTAACTTCTCTTATACAAAGCTTGATGAGAGTCAAGAGGCCGACTGAAAACATGATGGCGGGTGACAGTTCTAAAATGGAAGCAGGACTTGATGGAGCATCTTCTAGTGTTGGTTCAGAATTACCTACTCATGATGAGGTTCACAATTGGTTCTGTGACCTCCGCCAAGACATAAAATCATATAAACAAGAAATATTGACTTTAATGTCTGAAATGAGAGAGGAAATTTCAGAGGGATGGAGGATTGATGAAACTGATATATGGGTAGAGTTGCAGGCGGAAGATTGGAAGCAACTACAAAAAGAACATGCAGCCATGCAATCTGAATGTGCATTTCTGTCTGAAAAACTGGAGGACCTTGAAAATAGGTCACGACCGAGTGACTTGTGATTTCACAGCATACCTGAGTCTTCCGAATATTCTGATTGTGTTGCAGTGGTCATGCAGACCTGCCAGAGTTTGCTTTCCTTGGGGGATAACTCTCCTACTGATCAACAAATCCACATCAAATTAAAAAGAGCACACCATTCTTTAGGTCCCAAAACAGCAAACAAGCCCCATGATATAATAACATGTTTTCATTCCTATGCTATAAAGGAAAAAATCTATAATATCACAAGGAAGCAAATGTCTGGCATTGAGAGGGGCAAGAGATCTATATTTTTGCAGATATTTCTTCCATCACCTTAAAGAAAAGGCAGGAATTTAGCGATGTAACAAGGATATTTTCTCAGAAAATACCCAGTATGATGGCGCCCCCCTTCAGACTTTGGTTTTCACTTCGGGGAGCTTCTCATCAGATCAAGGCCTTAAATGAGACTTCTAAAATTCTTCAGGATGCAGGATTTGTGGTGTCAAATCTTGGATCTAAATTGAAAACTCCGCCTCTACCCTGGGAAGAGCTCCCCCGCTGGCAGCAGGTTGCGAAGGGAGGCAAGAGTCTGCGATGAAATTCTGAGGGTTCAACCTTGTCTACTGATGTGACTTGAACATTGGGAGAAGATTTGCCTATTTCCTTACTTGGATAAGAGCATGATCTTGTGCGATTCGCTAGATGTACAATGCAGAATTAATCTTTTTCCCATTTCTTAACAATATTCTTCTGTTGGCAGAACTCCTTTTTTTTTTATACAGAAATGGTTATCACCTGTCTAATTAACCTTTTGTTTTTGGCATTCGCATGTACTACTGGGGATTTGGCTTAAAAGAGCACTGCTGTCCCAATATATGTGAGTCTGCAAAACTGCCCACAGACACAGTGCAGTGCCGTGATGTACATTACAACTGAGACTGCTCATGGGCACAAAAAAATGAAACAGCAGAGAAAAGACGTGACTCGAAGCCTGAGCAAGCACAATTCCTAGTGATGCTCTTCTTGTTTGAAAATACCAACTCACACTATCTCCCACCCATACCACCCAAACCCTGCCTGTGCCTGCATCAACTTACCCCAGGGGAGTAAGATCAGCAGCAAAATACAACTGCTGGCAGCTTGTCTCAGTGGGAGAGACAGAGAGACAGTCTGAGCTCAATAAAAAAAAGTGCAGTCAAAAAAAGCCTGGCTGACTGGCACTGCAGCAAAAATGAACAAATATCTTTTTCAATGGAAAATTCTATCAAAGTAGCTAGCAATTGAATATATCTCCCACCCACACCACCAAAACCCTGCCTGCAACCTACCCCAGAGGGGTAAGATCAGCAGCAAAATGCCATTGCTGGCAGCTTGTCTCAGTGGGAGAGACAGAGAGACCATCTGAGTTCAATAAAAAAAAAGTGCGGTCAAATAAAAGCCTAGCTGGCTGGCACTGCAGCAAAAATGAACAAATATCTTTTTCAATGGAAAATTCTATCAAAGTAGCTAGCAATTGAATACAGATTTGAGACACTCAGACTAGCTCTGAGTAGAGCCACCTCCCCGGACAACCCCCGTAAATAAAGAGCGTGGCATGCCACGTGTTTAAGGTATAAATAGTACAGCATCATCAGGAACAGCGTCACAGAGCACTGAGTAAGAGCGGCAATTGGCTGCATTAGAAAAATGCTTAGCTCTGATAAGTTGCATTCTCGTCTCCTTGCCAACCTGTCTGACCCACTCTATGACAGGGCTGTGTGGTCACTTATGACTCACAGGAAAAGGCTAGTTTTTCTTATGGATACTCCCACATGGCCTTCTCCTATTTCAAACGGCCGCTAAGAAATCACCAAGAACCAAAAGAATGAAACTAATATGATATGTTTTATTCATGGGGGATCGCCATGCATTTTGTGAACCCACGAATCAAACGAACAGGGACTTATGCATTGCAGATTGCACATTCGTTGAAAACGAATGCACATCCATAATGTTTGCACAGGTTGCTCCTTCAAATGGGCATCTTAATGATATGTCACTTCCCCCAACGCTTAAAAAGGAACGAGTGATGTCACTGGATGTACGTATCAGTCATCCTTGTTGAAATGCTGTTTCCAAGTAAACAACTAGACCTTAGCAGAAGAAGTTAAAAAATATCACCAACTCTATCTCTTTATTCAATCCTTTTGGAGATAATGTAGCCCACTGCCGTACCCCTGACCCCTGCTGCACTGCCTATGGATGCTGGAAATCTAAATCCAACCCTGTAAGGGCAGCCACGCTGGAAGCATAAATTAGTAGCATAATTGCCCAGCCACCCACATAACTTCAATAAGGAATGTTCAATGTATCCCAGTAAATATCCAGGATTAATTATCTAGCTAATTTTAGCCAGATAACTTGTTGACTAACGGCTTACTGAATATTAGCCACATAGAAACTATTCTAAAAAAATAAAATTATAGAATATATAGATAGAAATGGTTTACAAGGACAAAGCAAGCATGAATTTACCCAAGATAAGTTTTGCCTCACCAATCTGCTACATTTCTTAAAGGGGTTAATAAACATGTGGATAATGGTGAGTCAGTGGATACAGTGTGTCTGGATCTTCATAAGTTATTTAACAAAGTCCCTCATGAGAATCTCCTCAGAAATGCACTTCCTATGGATTTAAAAGAAAATGGAAACTATATGTAGTTTTGGCATATTTTAAAATCCTGCCTATTTGATCAGCTGACAAGTAGCTTGTTGTTCATGCATCTTTGAATAGCTGTGTTTAAAGTGCATTATTTAATAAAGATGGATTTTAAGTGTAGATTTTTGGTGTATTACTGCACTGCATTATGTTTAAATGTTTTTATTAAATGAAAATCTAACCCACAACTCTCAGTGTATATTTAGTTCTTATGCACACCAAGCAAAGTACAGCTTAATCCATTTTCCCATTTTCCACTAACAGAAACAACACATGAAAGTTCAAAAAGAATGTTATCAAGCAAAATCCCACCCCGACCCTTCCTTCTTCGTTAAAATAAATAAATGAACAGTGATATGACAAGTTCATATTATAGGCTAACATTAAGCCCTTCAGGCACTGAAGATCATACTGCAAATTCGATGAGATAGAGTTTGAATATACCTGTATTTCCCCCAGATCGTCAAAAATAATTTCCTGCATTTGAGGGAAGAATGAGATAACATATTGTCCATCTGCATCATATTGTGAAACAATTTTCTCCGGAGCCAAAATGTTGGAGGGTCCTTCCCTCTCCAGTGCATCAAAATAGCCTTCTTCCCCAAAGCACTAGCTATTTTTGACAAGCAACCGATCTCCGGTACCATGAACTAGTAAAGGTGGAAAGCTTTCAAAAAGTAAAAGTTCAGGAATAACAGGGATATCAACCTCCAACACTTCCCCCAAATAAAAAAAACCATTTTTTTAATCCAAAACTGTTTGATGGGAGTACAAGACCAAAAAGTATGAGATAAGAGTACAGGCAGCTGAATCACATTTTTCACAATTCTCTGTAATAGCAATTTTTGCTTGAAAAGCTAAGTGTTGTGAAACATATGCTTGTCTCAGAAATTTAAACTGCATTTCCCTGAAATACATATTAATGGATAAATCCAATAAATGTTTAAAGCAAGTCTGCATCATTTGTGGCCAAACTGTAAAAATCCTATCCCAATTCCACCTAGCTGATGAAATTGCCAGTTTGTCCTCAACATCCAATTTTGCTGACCTATTGTAATTTAGATAGGGACATTCTCTTGAAGTCCTCGAATTGAAAAAATCATCCAATAACTCCCAAATCAAGTACTGAAGCTTGGTTCGAGGTAGGGTCAAAATGTAGTGTCTAAGTTGAAAATATGAAAAATAACTTTTAGTGCTCAATTCATATTGTTCCTTTAACTTCTGAAAAGATAACACATGACCATCATCATTCACTATATGCAGCAAATGCATGATGCCCTTGGAAGCCCATAATTGAAAATCCATCGAATTGGAGCCCAGATAAAAATCCAAATTAGCTTGGATGGGCAACAAGGATGACAAGTGTAATAGAAACCGTAATTTCTTAAACAATGGAGCAATCAGTGGACTTCCAGACCATTCTTTGGGAAGAAATTTTGATTGAGCATGCAGAACAAACCTTAATTGAACTGGGGACATCAGCACCTTTTCTCCCTGGATATTCACAAAAAGTCGGATCATTAATTAACCAGTCCCTAACTATTCTCAAAATACTAGCATGATTATAAGCCTTTAAATCCAGGATCCCCATCCCTCCATGTGCCCAATCCCTTTTTAACCAAGCCAGTGGAATCCTGGATCTCTTACCCTTCCAAATAAAATTACAAAGCAGTTTCTCCGGATTCCTACCATCTCTTTGTTTCATCCATAATGGGAGATTTTGAAGCACATAAAGCCACTTAGGAAATATAATCATTTTAAAAATGTTAATCCTTCCTCCCAGAGACAACGATAGATCCCACCAGGCTAAAAAATTATCCTTGGTAAATACAAGTAATATGGATATGTTTAATCCCATAAAGAGCTGGGAAATCAGTGAATACTTGCAACCACAAATATTCAATTCTACCATCAGCCCACTTCAAGGGAAAACAATCGTTCCAATTTGTTTTAATAGATTCTGGGAATGCTAAAGCTTCCGACTTGTCAATGCTTAATTTAAAGACAGAGAGAATAATCCAAATTCTCCATATATATCCATCATCTTCTCAAGAAACTGAAGCTGGGTTTGTCAAAAAAAAAAAAAGTTGTCATGGTCAAAGGCTGCATATTTAAACAACTGGGAACTCAATTTCTTCCTCTTCACTTCCTCCGAAGACAGAATATATTCCAAAAGTGACCCAAGATTCAATAAAAACAAAAGTGGGGATAGGGGACACCCTTGCCTGGTCCCATGGCCTATAGGGATATAATCAGAATGCATACTATTTGCATAATTAGTGCCAAGGGATGATTATACAATAATTTCACTGCCTGTAGAAAGAAACTGTTTAATCCCATACGCTCTAAGACAAAAAACAGATAATCATATTTTACCCTATCAAAAGCCTTCTTGGCAATGAAACTGACACAAGAAAAGTCTCTCCACCTCTCTTACAGAAATCCATGGCTATAAGAAGTAGTCTTATATTAGTCAAGGCTTAGCGCCTTCTAACAAAACCTACCTGACCAGGTCTGATTATCTTAGGAAGAAATATCACCAAACGATCTGCTGTATTTTGGAAAAGGTTTTGACCAAAAATCATCAGAGAAATGGGATGATAGGAAGCCAGGGATGTCGGGTCCTTTCTGGACTTATGTATAACTGAAATGCGTGCCAAATTAGTGTGCGGAGAATAATCCCCTTTATCTATCTGAGCTTGTATACCATATGCAAATGGTCCACAAAGAGGTCAAAAAGTATTTTAAAGAATTCTGCACTATTCCCATCCAGTCCTGGGGCTTTATTAAATCTAACTTGTGTTTTGCACTGCATTATAAGGGTTGGTACATTTGTATTATTGTGTATAATTTGTAGGTTTTACTGTATGAAGTTTTGTGAAGTTAAGTTTTGGAATGTTATGTAAAGTTACATAATGCATTCTTATTTTTGTCTAAACAGTGTAAAGGACTGTCTTAATCATAAGTATTGTTAATTTTATTGTTTTTACTTTGTAATCAGCTTTGTATCAACGATTGTTAGAAAAGGCAGAATTTAAATTATTAAATTAAATGTAAATGAAATGAAATAGAGTCAGACCCTGATAATTGTAAGCATGAATAGACAAAGGAATATTTATTGGGATTCATGCCATTCTAGGAGATAACTGGAATGATAAACCCTATTACTCACCAGATAGAAAAGATGCCCATTGAAAACCTTTATGGTCAAGCTATGATAATAGAAGCAGTATAAAGGAGAAGGAAAATGGTGCACAACAAAGAATTTTGGATGTTACTCCATGAGTTTGCGTTATTCTTTGCTGGGCATATTCTTTGAATTTGGATGTTAGAGATGCTGCTAAGGGTTGCTCAGAGCCAACAGCTTTCATTAATCTAATGCATCATGTTTATGTATATTTCTCAAAACTCAAATTGAGCACCAAATTACTTTGGAGGAATTGTTAAACCTCAATTGAAAAACCGCAATTCGAATCCTCCGTGATAAACTTTTTGTTGAAATCTATGAGGGTTCTGATCCCGAAACCGGGTAAAGCAATTTAAACAATATCTAAATAAATATTTCAAGAAAAAAATCTTTGAGTCAAAGAGAGGAATGTTTCATATATCATTGTCATAAATCCCCACCAGGGGTAATGTGACTATAATTATAATCATAAACGGACCCCCTCCGTCCAATGTATTTTCTTGAGATAAGTGTAGTAACACCAAGTGAAAACCTTTATGAATGTGTTTTTAAAAAAAAAATTTCTTTTTAATGATGGTGAAAAAAAATGTTCCTCCAATAAATGTGAAGCAAACAATTATGAATGTCCTGGCAAAGTTATAATAATCCCAAAAGAGTTTGGGCAGATGCACAAACTCTTGTGAAAGGTATTTCTAGTTTCAAGTTTGTTGTATAACATAGGATCCTTTCTGAGATCAATATGACTAGCAAACAACTTCAAATGAAGGAATTTCACATACATGATGTCATTAAGCATCTGAGAGAAGTGATGACAGATTTGCAAAAACAATGGTAGATGCATGTGAACTTGCTGAGCAGTTGGAGATACCAGCATGCTTTGAACCAGATCCAGTCTGTATTAGGAGAAAGAGGAAGCAGTTCACTTATGAAGCCTATGATGAGTCTATACAGAATGGTGAGAAAAACATTCAAAAGTGGATTTTTATTTTGCAGTCCTTGGCAGAATAATACAATCAATTGAAGAAAGATTCCTGCAGATGCATCACATTAATTCTGTGTTTGCCCTCCTCTATAACAGTGCTTCCCAAATCTGTCCTGGAGGACATCCAGCCAATCGGGTTTTTCAGGATATCCACAATGAATATGTATGAGCTAAATTTACATATACTGCCTCCATAGCATGCACATTTTATTTCATGCACATTCATTGTGAATATCCTGAAAACCAAACTGGCTGGGAAGTCCCCAAGCACAAGTTTGGGAACCTCTGCTCTATAACATTCACAATTGCAGACTAGAAGATCAAAGGGAATTCAGGAACACTGCTTGAAATTAGAACAAGCTTTACAATATATGGATTTCAAAGATAATGATTCTTCAGATTTGTGCAACGAATTGCAAGATGAGTTTGAAAGTGTGCATCACCACAAGATGAGTTGAATTTTGTATCAACCATAAGCTAATAGATAATATCTTCAACACATTTATTGCTCTCCGCATCCTCTTGACCCTGCCTCTGTGATCAGTGGTGTGTGAAGCTTTTCCAAGCTAAAATTGATTAAAACATATTTTCATTCTTCTATGATGCAAGAAAGACTTGTGGGGCTGGCATTCTGTCAAAAGAACACAAAATTGCACCAAACCTTGACCTGAAAAAATGTGTTTCTATCAGGATCATTCCTTATTCTGGAATGTGCCGGTATCACGACAGCATTATTCTAATTAGAGGAAGGGGAGGAGCGTGGGCAGGATTTGGGCAGCGTATTGGCCCAGCATCGCTGAGGGCGATAATGTTTTTCACATTATCACCGGCAGCACCACAGGAAATAACTACACCTTTTCCCGTGGCGCTATGGGTGCAATAGCAATATAGATGAATGAATCACATAACTTATCTAATTCATAACTTTTCAGTTATGCAATTTCACTCCTAAGACTATTACATAGATCGTTCTCATACAGGTTTGCTTCGGAAAGCCTAATTGATCATTTCCCAGGCTCGTCCTCCTCATTTTCATAGCTCAAGCACTGATTTATTCTGTTTATAAAAGTTGATGCCAAATGTATTAAATGGTTATTTGTTAAACTACTGTTAATTGTAAGATATTGTTGTATTTGTATACTGTTTATAAAGTTGATGTCAAAAAGTACTAAATAGTTAATGGATAAGCTACTGTTAATTGTACGAAGTTGTTGCATATGTAAACCGGAGTGAAGGCAGCTATCTATACTTCGGTATAAAAAAAACCTCCTAAAATAAATACATACATAAATAAATAAATAAACAATAGTGTGTGGCGCGGCCACACCGTTGCTATGCAGCCAGCTGCCCACTATCACCAGCTCCTTTTTTTTTTTTTTCATGCCTCATCATTCTGCTATAAATATAGCTCATAAATATAGCAGAATGATGAATCTAGGGGTATATTTGCTAACCTGAAAGCATATAAAGTCAAATTTTAAAGTGCAGCCCTTTGACTACATATCCTATGAAGTGTAGCACAAATTATTTTAAGTTTGGTTTGAATATTTTATATTGTATACAATATTTTATACAATTTTATATTGTATACAATATTTTATATTGTATACAATACAATATTTTATATTGTATTGTATTTTATTTTGACCTGTGTTGAATATTCTTCTATATGCTATGCTGTGAATTGTTTTATTGAATTTCTGCAAAAAATTATAAACATTAAGCCAAAGTTCTCCTACTATATTTTGTTGAATAATTCTGTAATCAGCCTCTAGCCAGACTGGATAGGTGGGAAATTAAGTAAAAGTAATAAATAAATGAGAATGTGCAATGAATATCATATTCTCCTTTTCACGTGAAATATATTTATTCTAAATGCAGAATTTTTATTTATACTAATGCACAATATTAATTTTCAAAAATTAATTGTGAAGAGGTGCACAGTTGTCTCTTAGTCTAAGGCAGTGGTCCCCAACCCTGTCCTGGGGGCCCACCAGCCTGTCGGCTTTTCAGGATATCCACAACGAATATGCATGAGAGAAAATGTGCATGTTATGGAAGCAGTGCATGCAAATTTTCTCTCATGCATATTCATTGTGGATACCCTGAAAACCCGATTGGCTGGTGAGCCCCCAGGACAGGATTCGGGACCACTGGTCTAAGGTATCTAAAACTCTTGCACCGGCTCTTGGTTGTTGGAGGGCGAGCCTCCTTAGGTACTTGCAAGTTTTAAAGCAAATATCTCTTGAATAAACCCAGGAGATAGAATATTTTTAAATACAGGAAAATTGAGCAAATGTTTGTTCCTAGACATCTCCATATTTTCCACCTACCAATTCGTAGCTTGATTCCCCTTGATGAAAAATGCATCTACTGGCTACAGTGCAATACTCATATCTTCTATGTCATGAATATATTTTCAGTTAAAGTAGTTACATCTTTTTCTTGAGTAGCAAAATTTGAAACTGGAAGTAGTACAACACTTACTCCATTGATCCTCCAACTCTCACCTGCCCTTCACCCATCAGAACTGATTTACACCATTGGCTCTGCTCCACTTCCTCAGGTGCCAGAGAAAAAGGTTGCAGAGCACTGTTCTAGGTCATTCCACCAGAAATGAAGCCTTGGGAATTAGGTAACACACACACACAAAAAAAGAGTTGAATAACACAAGTTTCAAACTTGTTCAAATTCAACCCCTTTTTGGGTCTGTTCTATGCGCTTCAGTGTCTGCTTCAGGATGACATTCTCACTTCCTGTTCCCTGAAGGGGACAGAACTGCTCATCCCCCTCAGTTCTGCAGGCTGCCTGGAGGTGAGAGCCTGGAGCAGAGCACTCCTGCTACTCTGCCTGTTAGGTCTGAAAAGATGTGGTGGGACTGTGAACCAGGTCGTTCCACCACAGAATAAGCCCTGGGTAAAAGCACCTGCACATGTCAGCAACGTGGGTACTTTTACTCACTTATCGTCAGTGTTCCGGGGGCAGGGTTTGGTTGGGGGGGAGGAATTTACATGGGTAGTTTTGAATAATCCAAACCACCCACCTGGGTTTGCCTTAAAAAAGTGTTCACCAAAAAAAAAAAAAAGACACAAATGTGTGCAGGTGTATTTCACGGGACAACAATCAGGGCAAAACTACCCCCTTATTTCTGCAAACCTCACAGGTAAAAACTATCCATGGGATTTGCTGCAGAATGGGTAGTTTGATTATTTCCTCCATAATGTGTAAATATAGCAATATGTCATAAAGCAAGAACCAAGACTGAGTGTTCTTCTGCCTTAATAAGACCAAGTTCACTTTCTTTCTCATGAACCAACATAAACGTTTCTTAAAACTAAAGTTGTGTTAAATATTTCTGTTACAAAGGCCGGCCACGAATCCCATGGCTGGCTCTCCTCACTCTCCGCCACAGTCCGGGCCATCCTCTGCTGCTGTGCAGCATGGCGGGGACGCCGTCGCCACCCACCTCTGGGCCTTCACATGTGGCTCCTCCGCTGCCGAGCCCCGTTCCGGCCGGGGACTTCCCTAGCGTGCGCTCCTCTCCCCAAGACTTAAAGGGGCCGCGACGCACTAGGGCTGCCGGGCTCCCCTTGATGACGTCAGTTCCACAGATCTATTTAAGGCAAGCTCTGACAACCAGAGCTTGCCTTTGCAACTGGTTTCCTCCCTAGTTGTCTTGGCTTCTTGCTACTTTGCCTTTTCAGTATTGCCTGATCACTGCTGGAACCTGACCTCTGCCTGTTCCTGCATCCTTCCGTTCCAGTGTCCTCTTGTTCCTGTGTTCGTCTGTCGCCTCCCCAGGTAGTACCCTCCAGACTATCTCACTGGTACTGACCTTGTCTTGCCCCTTGACTACTCTGCTTGCTGCCTGCCTTCTGACCTCGTCCTGCCTGTGACTTCATCTGACCTCCGGAACCTGACCTCTGCATTGTTGACCACTCCTCGGACTGACCCTCGGATTCTGACCTCTGCCTGCATGACCACGGCTCAAGACTCTAGCTCTGTTCCTAGCCTTTTCATCACCTACGCTGTTCTGGTCCTCTTTGCTCCACCTGACCTCCAGTTCTGAACCTGACCATGCTTCCCCTCTGTCTGTGGGCACGCCGGACTTCCATTCTCCCAGGAGACCCTGCGAGGCCCACCTAAGTCCTAGCGGCCCGGGTCCCTACGGGCTCCTCCCGGGGGAACTCGGGCTGCCAGTGGTGAAGCTCTTCCCCAGCCTCTGTCTCCTCCAGTGCTCCACCCCCTGGGGATAGTTGTCTCATGGTCCCTACTAGGAGGCGGTTCTCCACTGCCTCAGGACAAGGGTCCACCCCCGAGCGCAACAGTTTCAATATGCCTAACCATCTCAACCATAATTTTAAAAGCCTTCAAATAAAAAACGGGAGAAATCTGTGGGAAAGACTGACTCGCCATTTTTTTTCCAGGCAAATATAATTTGTGTTCTTGTTGTAATAAACACTGAACAATTACTGGATAAAATAAAATAAAAACTGACAATGAAAGTCCGTATCCATGAGCTAACTGCTCATAATTAGGGCCTACTCAATAAATGATTATCTTCAATAACTGAAAGAAACAGCTTCCTAATAAGATCCTTACTAGCAATCATTCAAAACTTTTTCTAATCGACTACTTGAGTAAGTTATTAATGTGCGACGTATCCATGGACAAGTCAGCAACCCTTTTTCAGTGCTGTTGAAAATACCTGGGACCACATTCAGTAAAGCTGGAGAGCAGACAAGTTATCTGGCTAAAGTCACCTTATACTTCCAACAGCGCTCGGCTTTTCAGAGCAACGGTGCCCAGGGGGAGTAAGAGAATACTTGGCTCCAGTGGGGGTTGTCAAGACCCTGCCGGGGGGAGGGGGCAGTACCTAAGAGGTTGTGGGTGGGTAGAGAGTGGAGAACGGGGGCAGATTCGTTTGTAAGAAATGAAAAAACAGAAAAGGGGGTGATGGGGAGTCAAACTGTGAACCCAGCAGATTAATTTTTTTAACCCTTCAGAAAGGTTTCAGGGCGTGGGGGGGGGCTCGGCCCAGTATGATCAGCTGTGAAATTTTGGACAGGAGGTGGTTAATTTATCAGGCCTCTGGCCCACAGCGCATCTTTTTTTTTTTTTAATGGTGCCATTTAACCATCTGTATTCTTTTGAATATACTGTAGCCAGTTAAGTCTTAAGTTATCTGGCCACATGCCACCGGATAACTTACACCTGCTCTGAGGCAAGTTTAAGTTATCTGGCTAAATAACCCCTAGATGCATCAAGCTGCAATGTTTTATCACAGGAGGGGGTTCCACTATCATGAGAGGGAGCGTTACCACCATAGTGGGGCCCCTCCCCCAAAAGGTATTGTGGCTCTACGGCCACAACACCTCATGGCCCTTTAACATGATGGCGGCCCCGTCCTCAAAGGATCACCATTGCCCCAAAAGTAATGGCCACAGTGCTGATCCCCACCTCAACCTAGGGCAGCCAGTCGAGGTGGCCTTAACTCCCCCCAAAATGTTAAACATTTTTTAAAAACTCCCACACCATGATGGTCCTGGCCCCCTTCCCCCCTCCCCAAAGCACAAAAGTTAAATGTGGCCCCCTTCCACCATTCCTGATCCCCCCCACCTCCCAAGTGACATCCCAGTACCAATCCCCCAGCACCCCAAGTGACAATGGCAGCCAGCATGATTGTCAAAAAAAAAACAAAACGTTCCCAGCCCTCACCCCCAAAAAGGACAAAAAAAAAAAGAGAAAATCAGTGTCCCGACCCCCCTCTTGCACCTCTCTGTACCTAAAAACAGATCCACATCTTCCGGGTACACCCTCACATCTGGCCTGGTCAGTGACTTTATCCAGAATGGTGCTGACCTGACCTTGCCCCTGTCCCAGCCATATACTCGGGGTAAAGTCTGGAGATTGGACCCAGACACGCATGTAAATGCCACCCAGATACACGCGGTAAATGCCGTGGCATGTACAACTCAAACCTTTTCAAAAAGGGGCAGGGCCTGGACATGGTCCGGGCGGGGCATGGGCGTGCCATAGCCTGGCAAAGAGATGCGCACGTAAACACTTACGTACCTGGATCCCCTGCTGCACAATTTTTACTTCTGCTACGGATAGCGTGTAAGTTATAAAAGAAAAAAAACTGAGCTATTTCGAAGGAGTTTAAAGGATCTGGGGTAACTGGGTGGAGTACAGGCTATCAAACCAGGGGGACTGGAGGACCTAGTGGTTAACTGAGTGAACTGGAGGATTAACTGGTAAACTGGGAATGGCGTAGGCATGAGCTCTTTTAAAATCCCCCAAATTATGTGGTAGAAGCAGGATTTGCATCCGCTTAAAATGTAGCACACCATAAAAAAAAAAAATATGTAGCACACCATGTGCTTGCTTCCAGGCTATTTTATAACATGCGCACATATATGTACACCAGTTATAAATGTAAACCTCCCCCCTATTGTGGGAGGGGCCACAAAAATAACTCCACCTCTCAGCTATGTGTTTAGGGACAGACACATGTAATGCGCCCACACAAATAAAGGGTCTCTCGGGGATGGGGAGAAGAGGCTGGTGCAAAGAATAGAACAATAAGTGATAACATAAAACCCACTTATGTAGCTACAGCAAGTATTGCATATAAAATCAGTGCATGCACAGTTACAAAGCACATTAGGATTCTTATAGCAAACAAAGACAAATGGAATTATAGCAACAAAAGAAAGAGGATTTTATTAACATGGAAAAGTGAGAAAAATCAGGTTGCAAGATCTAAAAGAAAAATCACTAGCCCTGCTCTGTATCTCAGTTCAGTTCACTTGCAAAATATTTTAAACTCCCATCTAAATTCTGGCCAGAATAATAACATAAGTTCTCAGTTAAGTCCTCAAGTGAGTTCTGTTTTCCTTTGCTTTAGATAAGCAGCTCCACTGTGCTTGATGAAGCTGATGTAGATGCTTGAGATCCTGTGGCTGCAAGGAACACTTACTTTAGGAGATTGGAAATCCAGGTTCTCACAAAAATAAAATATCAATTCCTTCTCTACTCTATAGAAAATTGTGACAAATATTTTGAATTTCCCTGCAACTAAGTCAGCCTGATACTGAATGTATGCAGATACTATTCTAAATACTGTCCTTCTAGCTATAAATGAAACAAAAGGTCAGGAAATACTTGAAACTCACACTCTTTTCCCTCATTACAAAATAACAAACGACTGCTTTCTCGGCATTGCTATATACCATATTTTTTGCTCCATAAGATGCACTTTTTTCCCCAAAAGTGGGGGGGAAAATGTCTGTGCATCTTATGGAGTGAATATAAAAAAAAAAGAAAAAAAACTAACTACAACCCCCCACCCTCCTTACCCCTGCAAGACCTGCCAAAAGTCCCTGGTGGTCCAGCGGGGGTCTGGGAGCAATCTCCTGCACTTGGGCATCGGCTGACAGTAATCAAAATGGTGCCGATGGCCCTTTGCCCTTACCTTGTCACATGCTCCTACCAGGTGACAGGCCGACCAATGGCACCAGTAGCCCCTGTGACATAGTATGGGCAAAGGGCCATCGGCGACATTTTGATTACTGGCAGCCAATGGCCCAAGTGCAGGAGATCGCTCCCGGACCCCCGCTGGACCACCATGGACTTTTGGCAGGTCTTGGGGGGGTCAGGAGGGTGGGAGGTGGTAGTTAATTAAATTTAAAGGGTTGGGTTTTTTTCCCCCACAGAAAGAGAACGATTAAAGTTTTCTGATCTGGAGAGTGGACAGAAATGGCCCTCCCCAGACCCAAAAATGAAATGGGGACAAAAAAAAATGTTATGCACTCCCCTAATTTGCTCCATAAGATGCACAGACACCCGAGAACAGAGCCGGTTTAGCACACCATTTATTTTTTTTTTTATTTTCCCCCTCTGAATCCTAGGTGCGTCTTATGGTCGGGTGCGTCTTATGGAGCGAAAAATATGGTAATTAATATTCTACAGACTATGGCTATGAAGAATGCTCCCATTTATCTGCCAACAGCACTTTGCTTTGTGGAAGCAGCCATGCGGTTGGGGTAGGAGCCTCACCTCATTGCCATGTTCTTCTGTCTTTCCTTGCTCTGCCTGTCTAACTGTATAAAAAAAAAACATTTCTTTTATATCTAATTTAAAAAGTTCATTATCAATTGATCTCCTGCACCTCATTGGCTCTGGTCCGGGATTCCGGGATTACACTCCAAGGTCCACTGAATTCAAAATCTTCCTTCTGTGGAATATCCATTTAATCCTAGCAATTGAAGTCAAGTCCAATTGGTGTCACTGCAGTTCAGGGGATAATATGACTGGCTTTGAGCCATGGCACCCCCCCCCCCCCCCTTGTAGTGGAGCCAGAGGGTAATTTAACATTTGTATAGGTGAGAAGGACTTCTGTAGGCTTAAAGGAAAGCAGTTGCATTGGCCCCTCTCTGTCTCGACCAACAAAGGTACTGCCAAGTAATTCACGTGTCACCCATTTGCCTTTACTTCAAACAGAGAGTGAATTTAATCCACCTTTGCTAGTCAGAGCAAGAACAATATCTTAAGCTTCTGGCTTACATAAAATAGCCGCATCCCTGCGCAAGGGCCGACGCACTTGCACAAATGTGCACCCACGTGCCGGTTTGAAAGTTACCGTCCCTGGCTTCAGTTTTATATAGCATGCTGCACAGAGGAAGATCTACTTACTTAATGCATTTCAGAATTCAGGATCTACTTCCCTGGTAATTTAAGCACATAATCCCTGCTATGTTGTCTAAGTCTGTACTGTAATGAATGCCTCTTATATGCCCACTATGTGCCTTATTGCAGTTTTTCTCTTCCAACTCTACGTATGAATAATATTCTCATCTTTACCTCCTCTTCTCACTTGAAGCATCATTCTTCAAAGGACCCAAGAGAAGGTGGCGGCAAGGGAGAAGAGGGGCAGAGTGATGGGGGAGATAGAAAAGAAGGATAGAACACAAGCAAAAAACAAAGGAAACAGTAAAAGTACCTGAGAAAAAGGCATTACTGTTAAGAGAGAGGTGATAAGAGAGGACAATGCAGGGAGGAAATTACAGAAAATAGAGACAGAGGCAAAAAATAAGAAAAACAGGAGCAACAGAGTAAAAAGCAATGAATAAAAGATGAAAAATGAGAGAAAAGATGAAAGAATGATATAGACAATGAGAGAAACCTGAACAAAGAATGAGCAAGACCAAAAGAGATAAAGTACAGCACCAAGTTTAATTTTAGTCCTCAAAAAATATACAGTCAATCCTCAGAAAACCGCATCTTAAGTCTAAATATTGTAATGTTAAGTCAGTTATCCCATAAAAATAATGATATAAGTGGGAGATTGGTTCCAGCACCAGGGCCTAATACCGTCTTTTCAAAATAATCTGAAATTTAGTAACATATAGTTATTTTGCAGCCCACTGCTCTAACCACCGGACTACTCTTCCTCCACAGAGGGATTAGACTTTGCCCTGCAATCTATGGCCTTC